>NW_026294475.1:0-69312 GCF_007827085.1 Peromyscus californicus insignis | reverse complement strand
AAACTACTGTTCTTGTCAGTTTCCTAAGCAGAGTTGAATTAGATATGGCCCTTGTGTGTAGGAAGCACAGTTCTTTAGTTCTGAGCAAGCCGACAGTTCTGGCTATATAGAAAACACAGTAGAGTAGAAGAGTGCTGCTTTCTCCAAAGCAGAGTGTGTTTCTTGTAAGGCGAGCTAGAGTTGATTTCCCTTTCATAAACGGAGTTGAATCACATGCAGTATCTGGTCCTAGCAGCAAAAGTTGTTTTCTGGTAAGGAGATTCACTATTGTCCTCAATTGGCCATACACAGTGCAAATAGCACTCGCGTCTTATCCCAGCAAATGCAGTGTATTGGACGCAAGAGAAACTACTGTTCTTGTCAGTTTCCTAAGCAGAGTTGAATTAGATATGGCCCTTGTGTGTAGGAAACACAATTCTTTAGTTCTGAGGAAGCTGACTGTTCTGGCTATATAGGAAACACAGTAGAGTAGAAGAGTGCTGCTTTCTCAAAAGCAGAGTGTGTTTCTTGTAAGGCGAGCCAGAGTTTAATTCCCTTTCATAATCGGAGTTGAATCACATGCAGTTTCTGGTCCTAGCAGCAAGAGTTGTTTTCTGGTAAGGAGATTCACTATTGTGCTCAATTGGCCATACAAGTGAAAAAGCACTCGCGTCTTATCCCAGCAAATGCAGTGTATTGGATGCAAGAGAAACTACTGTTCTTGTCAGTTTCCTAAGCAGAGTTGAATTAGATATGGCCTTCGTGTGTAGGAAGCACAGTTCTTTAGTTCTGAGCAAGCTGACTGTTCTGGCTATATAGGAAACACATTAGAGTAGAAGAGTGCTGCTTTTTCAAAAGCAGAGTGTGTTTCTTGTAAGGCGAGCTAGAGTTGATTTCCCTTTCATAAACGGAGTTGAATCACATGCAGTTTCTGGTCCTAGCACCAAGAGTTGTTTTCTGGTAAGGAGATTCACTATTGTGCTCAATTGGCAATACACATTGCAAATAGCACTCGCGTCTTATCCCAGCAAATGCAGTGTATTGGACGCAGAGAAACTACTGTTCTTCTCAGTTTCCTAAGCAGAGTTGAATTAGATATGGCCTTTGTGTGTAGGAAGCACAGTTCTTTAGTTCTGAGCAAGCTGACTGTTCTGGCTATATAGGAAACACAGTCGAGTAGGAGAGTGCTGCTTTCTCAAAAGCAGAGTGTTTTTCTTGTAAGGCAAGCTAGAGTTGAATTCCCTTTCATAAACGGAGTTGAATCACATGCAGTTTCTGGTCCTAGCACCAAGAGTTATTTTCTGGTAAGGAGAGTCACTATTGTGCTCATTTGGCCATACACAGTGCAAATAGCACTCGCTTCTGTACCCAGCAAGTGCATTGTATTGGACGCAAGAGAAACTACTGTTCTTGTCAGTTTCCTAAGAAGAGTTGAACTAGTTATGGCCATTGTGTGTAGGAAGCACAGTTCTTTGGTTCTGAGCAACCTGACTGTTCTGGCTATGTAGGAAACAGAGTAGAGTAGAGGAGTGCTACTTTCTCTAAAGCAGAGTGTGTTTCTTGTAAGGCGAGCCAGAGTTTAATTCCCTTTCATAAACGGAGTTGAATCACATGCAGTTTCTGGTCCTAGCAGCAAAAGTTGTTTTCTGGTAAGTAGATTCACTATTGTGCTCAATTGGCCATACACAGTGCAAATAGCACTGGCGTCTTATCCCAGCAAATGCAGTGCATTGGACGCAAGAGAAACTACTGTTCTTGTCAGTTTCCTAAGCAGAGTTGAATTAGATATGGCCCTTGTGTGTAGGAAGCACAGTTCTTTAGTTCTGAGCAAGCTGACTGTTCTGGCTATATAGGAAACACAGTAGAGTAGAAGAGTGCTGCTTTCTCAAAAGCAGAGTGTGTTTCTTGTAAGGCAAGCTAGAGTTGAATTCCCTTTCATAAACGGAGTTGAATCACATGCAGTTTCTGGTCCTAGCACCAAGAGTTGTTTTCTGGTAAGGAGATTCACTATTGCGCTCAATTGGCCATACACATTGCAAATAGCACTCGCGTCTGTTCCCAGCAAATGCAGTGTATTGGACGAAAGAGAAACTACTGTTCTTGTCAGTTTCCTAAGCAGAGTTGAATTAGATATGGCCCTTGTGTGTAGGAAGCACAGTTCTTTAGTTCTGAGCAAGCCGACAGTTCTGGCTATATAGGAAACACAGTAGAGTAGAAGAGTGCTGCTTTCTCCAAAGCAGAGTGTGTTTCTTGTAAGGCGAGCTAGAGTTGATTTCCCTTTCATAAACGGAGTTGAATCACATGCAGTTTCTGGTCCTAGCAGCAAAAGTTGTTTTCTGGTAAGGAGATTCACTATTGTGCTCAATTGGCCATACACAGTGCAAATAGCACTGGCGTCTTATCCCAGCAAATGCAGTGTATTGGACGCAAGAGAAACTACTGTTCTTGTCAGTTTCCTAACCAGAGTTGAATTAGATATGGCCCTTGTGTGTAGGAAGCACAGTTCTTTAGTTCTAAGCAAGCTGACTGTTCTGGCTATATAGGAAACACAGTAGAGTAGAAGAGTGCTGCTTTCTCAAAAGCAGAGTGTGTTTCTTGTAAGGAAAGCTAGAGTTGAATTCCCTTTCATAAACGGAGTTGAATCACATGCAGTTTCTGGTCCTAGCACCAAGAGTTGTTTTCTGGTAAGGAGATTCACTATTGCGCTCAATTGGCCATACACATTGCAAATAGCACTCGCGTCTGTTCCCAGCAAATGCAGTGTATTGGACGCAAGAGAAACTACTGTTCTTGTCAGTTTCCTAAGCAGAGTTGAATTAGATATGGCCCTTGTGTGTAGGAAGCACAGTTCTTTAGTTCTGAGCAAGCTGACTGTTCTGGCTATATAGGAATCACAGTAGAGTAGAAGAGTGCTGCTTTCTCTAAAGCAGAGTGTGTTTCTTGTAAGTCGAGCCAGAGTTTAATTCCCTTTCATAATCGGAGTTGAATCACATGCAGTTTCTGGTCCTAGCAGCAAGAGTTGTTTTCTGGTAAGGAGATTCACTATTGTGCTCAATTGGCCATACACATTGCAAATAGCACTCGCGTCTGTTCCCAGCAAATGCAGTGTATTGGACGAAAGAGAAACTACTGTTCTTGTCAGTTTCCTAAGCAGAGTTGAATTAGATATGGCCCTTGTGTGTAGGAAGCACAGTTCTTTAGTTCTGAGCAAGCCGACAGTTCTGGCTATATAGGAAACACAGAAGAGTAGAAGAGTGCTGCTTTCTCTAAAGCAGAGTGTGTTTCTTGTAAGGCGAGCTAGAGTTGATTTCCCTTTCATAAACGGAGTTGAATCACATGCAGTTTCTGGTCCTAGCAGCAAAAGTTGTTTTCTGGTAAGGAGAGTCACTATTGTGCTCAATTGGCCATACACAGTGCAAATAGCACTCGCGTCTTATCCCTGCAAATGCAGTGTATTGGATGCAAGAGAAACTACTGTTCTTGTCAGTTTCCTAAGCAGAGTTGAATTAGATATGGTCTTTGTGTGTAGGAAGCACAGTTCTTTTGTTCTGAGCAAGCTGACTGTTCTGGCTATGTAGGAAACACAGTAGAGTAGGAGAGTGCTGCTTTCTCAAAAGCAGAGTGTGTTTCTTGTAAGGCAAGCTAGAGTTGAATTCCCTTTCATAAACGGAGTTGAATCACATGCAGTTTCTGGTCCTAGCACCAAGAGTTGTTTTCTGGTAAGGAGAGTCACTATTGTGCTCATTTGGCCATACACAGTGCAAATAGCACTCGCTTCTGTTCCCAGCAAGTGCATTGTATTGGACGCAAGAGAAACTACTGTTCTTGTCAGTTTCCTAACCAGAGTTGAATTAGATATGGCCCTTGTGTGTAGGAAGCACAGTTCTTTAGTTCTGAGCAAGCTGACTGTTCTGGCTATATAGGAAACACAGTAGAGTAGAAGAGTGCTGCTTTCTCAAAAGCAGAGTGTGTTTCTTGTAAGGCAAGCTAGAGTTGAATTCCCTTTCATAAACGGAGTTGAATCACATGCAGTTTCTGGTCCTAGCACCAAGAGTTGTTTTCTGGTAAGGAGATTCACGATTGCGCTCAATTGGCCATACACATTGCAAATAGCACTCGCGTCTGTTCCCAGCAAATGCAGTGTATTTGACGAAAGTGAAACTACTGTTCTTGTCAGTTTCCTAAGCAGAGTTGAATTAGATATGGCCCTTGTGTGTAGGAAGCACAGTTCTTTGGTTCTGAGCAACCTGACTGTTCTGGCTATGTAGGAAACAGAGTAGAGTAGAAGAGTGCTGCTTTCTCTAAAGCAGAGTGTGTTTCTTGTAAGGCGAGCCAGAGTTTAATTCCCTTTCATAAACGGAGTTCAATCACATGCAGTTTCTGGTCCTAGCAGCAAGAGTTGTTTTCTGGTAAGGAGAGTCACTATTGTGCTCAATTGGCCATACACAGTGCAAATAGCACTCGCGTCTTATCCCAGCAAATGCAGTGTATTGGATGTAAGAGAAACTACTGTTTTTGTCAGTTTCCTAAGCAGAGTTGAATTACATATGGCCTTTGTGTGTAGGAAGCACAGTTCTTTAGTTCTGAGCAAGCTGACTGTTCTGGCTATATAGGAAACACATTAGAGTAGAAGAGTGCTGCTTTTTCAAAAGCAGAGTGTGTTTCTTGTAAGGCGAGCTAGAGTTGATTTCCCTTTCATAAACGGAGTTGAATCACATGCAGTTTCTGGTCCTAGCAGCAAAAGTTGTTTTCTGGTAAGGAGATTCACTGTTGTGCTCAATTGGCCATACACATTGCAAATCGCACTCGCGTCTGTTCCCAGCAAATGCAGTGTATTAGACGCAAGAAAAACTACTCTTCTTGTCAGTTTCCTAAGCAGAGTTGAATTAGATATGGCCCTTGTGTGTAGGAAGCACAGTTCTTTAGTTCTGAGCAAGCTGACAGTTCTGGCTGTATAGGAAACACAGTAGAGTAGAAGAGTGCTGCTTTCTCTAAAGCAGAGTGTGTTTCTTGTAAGGCGAGCAAGAGTTGAATTCACTTTCATAAACGGAGTTGAATCACATGCAGTTTCTGGTCCTAGCACCAAGAGCTGTTTTCTGGTAAGGAGATTCACTATTGTGCTCAATTGGCAATACACATTGCAAATAGCACTCGCGTCTTATCCCAGCAAATGCAGTGTATTGGACGTAAGAGAAACTACTGTTCTTCTCAGTTTCCTAAGCAGAGTTGAATTAGATATGGCCTTTGTGTGTAGGAAGCACAGTTCTTTAGTTCTGAGCAAGCTGACTGTTCTGGCTATATAGGAAACACAGTAGAGTAGGAGAGTGCTGCTTTCTCAAAAGCAGAGTGTGTTTCTTGTAAGGCAAGCTAGAGTTGAATTCCCTTTCATAAACGGAGTTGAATCACATGCAGTTTCTGGTCCTAGCACCAAGAGTTGTTTTCTGGTAAGGAGAGTCACTATTGTGCTCATTTGGCCATACACAGTGCAAATAGCACTCGCTTCTGTACCCAGCAAGTGCATTGTATTGGACGCAAGAGAAACTACTGTTCTTGTCAGTTTCCTAAGAAGAGTTGAACTAGTTATGGCCATTGTGTGTAGGAAGCACAGTTCTTTGGTTCTGAGCAACCTGACTGTTCTGGCTATGTAGGAAACAGAGTAGAGTAGAAGAGTGCTGCTTTCTCTAAAGCAGAGTGTGTTTCTTGTAAGGCGAGCCAGAGTTTAATTCCCTTTCATAAACGGAGTTGAATCACATGCAGTTTCTGGTCCTAGCAGCAAGAGATGTTTTCTGGTAAGGAGAGTCACTATTGTGCTCAATTGGCCATACACAGTGCAAATAGCACTCGCGTCTTATCCCAGCAAATGCAGTGTATTGGATGCAAGAGAAACTACTGTTCTTGTCAGTTCCCTAAGAAGAGTTGAACTAGTTATGGCCATTGTGTGTAGGAAGCACAGTTCTTTGGTTCTGAGCAACCTGACTGTTCTGGCTATGTAGGAAACAGAGTAGAGTAGAAGAGTGCTGCTTTCTCTAAAGCAGAGTGTGTTTCTTGTAAGGCGAGCCAGAGTTTAATGCCCTTTCATAAACGGAGTTGAATCACATGCAGTTTCTGGTCCTAGCAGCAAGAGTTGTTTTCTGGTAAGGAGAGTCACTATTGTGCTCAATTGGCCATACACAGTGCAAATAGCACTCGCGTCTTATCCCAGCAAATGCAGTGTATTGGATGTAAGAGAAACTACTGTTTTTGTCAGTTTCCTAAGCAGAGTTGAATTACATATGGCCTTTGTGTGTAGGAAGCACAGTTCTTTAGTTCTGAGCAAGCTGACTGTTCTGGCTATATAGGAAACACATTAGAGTAGAAGAGTGCTGCTTTTTCAAAAGCAGAGTGTGTTTCTTGTAAGGCGAGCTAGAGTTGATTTCCCTTTCATAAACGGAGTTGAATCACATGCAGTTTCTGGTCCTAGCACCAAGAGCTGTTTTCTGGTAAGGAGATTCACTATTGTGCTCAATTGGCAATACACATTGCAAATAGCACTCGCGTCTTATCCCAGCAAATGCAGTGTATTGGACGTAAGAGAAACTACTGTTCTTCTCAGTTTCCTAAGCAGAGTTGAATTAGATATGGCCTTTGTGTGTAGGAAGCACAGTTCTTTAGTTCTGAGCAAGCTGACTGTTCTGGCTATATAGGAAACACAGTAGAGTAGGAGAGTGCTGCTTTCTCAAAAGCAGAGTGTGTTTCTTGTAAGGCAAGCTAGAGTTGAATTCCCTTTCATAAACGGAGTTGAATCACATGCAGTTTCTTGTCCTAGCACCAAGAGTTGTTTTCTGGTAAGGAGAGTCACTATTGTGCTCATTTGGCCATATAAAGTGCAAATAGCACTCGCTTCTGTACCCAGCAAGTGCATTGTATTGGACGCAAGAGAAACTACTGTTCTTGTCAGTTTCCTAAGAAGAGTTGAACTAGTTATGGCCATTGTGTGTAGGAAGCACAGTTCTTTGGTTCTGAGCAACCTGACTGTTCTGGCTATGTAGGAAACAGAGTAGAGTAGAAGAGTGCTACTTTCTCTAAAGCAGAGTGTGTTTCTTGTAAGGCGAGCCAGAGTTTAATTCCCTTTCATAAACGGAGTTGAATCACATGCAGTTTCTGGTCCTAGCAGCAAAAGTTGTTTTCTGGTAAGTAGATTCATTATTGTGCTCAATTGGCCATACACAGTGCAAATAGCACTCGCGTCTTATCCCAGCAAATGCAGTGTATTGGATGCAAGAGAAACTACTGTTCTTGTCAGTTTCCTAAGAAGAGTTGAACTAGTTATGGCCATTGTGTGTAGGAAGCACAGTTCTTTGGTTCTGAGCAACCTGACTGTTCTGGCTATGTAGGAAACAGAGTAGAGTAGAAGAGTGCTGCTTTCTCTAAAGCAGAGTGTGTTTCTTGTAAGGCGAGCCAGAGTTTAATGCCCTTTCATAAACGGAGTTGAATCACATGCAGTTTCTGGTCCTAGCAGCAAGAGTTGTTTTCTGGTAAGGAGAGTCACTATTGTGCTCAATTGGCCATACACAGTGCAAATAGCACTCGCGTCTTATCCCAGCAAATGCAGTGTATTGGATGCAAGAGAAACTACTGTTCTTGTCAGTTTCCTAAGAAGAGTTGAACTAGTTATGGCCATTGTGTGTAGGAAGCACAGTTCTTTGGTTCTGAGCATCCTGACTGTTCTGGCTATGTAGGAAACAGAGTAGAGTAGAAGAGTGCTGCTTTCTCAAAAGCAGAGTGTGTTTCTTGTAAGGCAAGCTAGAGTTGAATTCCCTTTCATAAACGGAGTTGAATCACATGCAGTTTCTGGTCCTAGCACCAAGAGTTGTTTTCTGGTAAGGAGATTCACTATTGCGCTCAATTGGCCATACACATTGCAAATAGCACTCGCGTCTGTTCCCAGCAAATGCAGTGTATTGGACGAAAGAGAAACTACTGTTCTTGTCAGTTTCCTAAGCAGAGTTGAATTAGATATGGCCCTTGTGTGTAGGAAGCACAGTTCTTTAGTTCTGAGCAAGCTGACAGTTCTGGCTATATAGGAAACACAGTAGAGTAGAAGAGTGCTGCTTTCTCTAAAGCAGAGTGTGTTTCTTGTAAGGCGAGCTAGAGTTGATTTCCCTTTCATAAACGGAGTTGAATCACATGCAGTTTCTGGTCCTAGCAGCAAAAGTTGTTTTCTGGTAAGGAGAGTCACTATTGTGCTCAATTGGCCATACACAGTGCAAATAGCACTCGCGTCTTATCCCAGCAAATGCAGTGTATTGGACGCAAGAGAAACTACTGTTCTTGTCAGTTTCCTAAGCAGAGTTGAATTAGATATGGCCCTTGTGTGTAGGAAGCACAGTTCTTTAGTTCTGAGCAAGCTGACTGTTCTGGCTATATAGGAAACACAGTAGAGTAGAAGAGTGCTGCTTTCTCAAAAGCAGAGTGTGTTTCTTGTAAGGCAAGCGAGAGTTTAATTCCCTTTCATAAACGGAGTTGAATCACATGCAGTTTCTGGTCCTAGCACCAAGAGTTGTTTTCTGGTAAGGAGAGTCACTATTGTGCTCAATTGGCCATACACAGTGCAAATAGCTCTCGCGTCTGTACCCAGCAAGTGCATTGTATTGGACGCAAGAGAAACTACTGTTCTTGTCAGTTTCCTAAGCAGAGTTGAACTAGTTATTTCCATTGTGTGTAGGAAGCATAGTTCTTTGGTTCTGAGCAAGCTGACTGTTCTGGCTCTATAGCAAACACAGTAGAGTAGAAGAGTGCTGTTTTCTCAAAAGCAGAGTGTGTTTCTTGTAAGGCGAGCCAGAGTTTAATTCCCTTTCATAAACGGAGCTGAATCACATGCAGTTTCTGGTCCTAGCAGCAAGAGTTGTTTTCTGGTAAGGAGATTCACTATTGTGCTCAATTGGCCATACACAGTGCAAATAGGACTCGCGTCTTATCCCAGCAAATGCAGTGTATTGGACGCAAGAGAAACTACTGTTCTTCTCAGTTTCCTAAGCAGAGTTGAATTAGATATGGCCCTTGTGTGTAGGAAGCACAGTTCTTTAGTTCTGAGCAAGCTGACTGTTCTGGCTATATAGGAAACACAGTAGAGTAGAAGAGTGCTGCTTTCTCAAAAGCAGAGTGTGTTTCTTGTAAGGCAAGCTAGAGTTGAATTCCCTTTCATAAACGGAGTTGAATCACATGCAGTTTCTGGTCCTAGCACCAAGAGTTGTTTTCTGGTAAGGAGAGTCACTATTGTGCTCATTTGGCCATACACAGTGCAAATAGCACTCGCGTCTGTACCCAGCAAGTGCATTGTATTGGACGCAAGAGAAACTACTGTTCTTGTCAGTTTCCTAAGAAGAGTTGAACTAGTTATGGCCATTGTGTGTAGGAAGCACAGTTCTTTGGTTCTGAGCAACCTGACTGTTCTGGCTATGTAGGAAACAGAGTAGAGTAGAAGAGTGCTGCTTTCTCTAAAGCAGAGTGTGTTTCTTGTAAGGCGAGCCAGAGTTTAATTCCCTTTCATAAACGGAGTTGAATCACATGCAGTTTCTGGTCCTAGCAGCAAGAGTTGTTTTCTGGTAAGGAGAGTCACTATTGTGCTCAATTGGCCATACACAGTGCAAATAGCACTCGCGTCTTATCCCAGCCAATGCAGTGTATTGGACGCAAGAGAAACTACTGTTCTTGTCAGTTTCCTAAGAAGAGTTGAACTAGTTATGGCCATTGTGTGTAGGAAGCACAGTTCTTTGGTTCTGAGCAACCTGACTTTTCTGGCTATGTAGGAAACAGAGTAGAGTAGAAGAGTGCTGCTTTCTCTAAAGCAGAGTGTGTTTCTTGTAAGGCGAGCCAGAGTTTAATTCCCTTTCATAAACGGAGTTGAATCACATGCAGGTTCTGGTCCTAGCAGCAAGAGTTGTTTTCTGGTAAGGAGAGTCACTATTGTGCTCAATTGGCCATACACAGTGCAAATAGCACTCGCGTCTTATCCCAGCAAATGCAGTGTATTGGATGCAAGAGAAACTACTGTTCTTGTCAGTTTCCTAAGAAGAGTTGAACTAGTTATGGCCATTGTGTGTAGGAAGCACAGTTCTTTGGTTCTGAGCATCCTGACTGTTCTGGCTATGTAGGAAACAGAGTAGAGTAGAAGAGTGCTGCTTTCTCAAAAGCAGAGTGTGTTTCTTGTAAGGCAAGCTAGAGTTGAATTCCCTTTCATAAACGGAGTTGAATCACATGCAGTTTCTGGTCCTAGCACCAAGAGTTGTTTTCTGGTAAGGAGATTCACTATTGCGCTCAATTGGCCATACACATTGCAAATAGCACTCGCGTCTGTTCCCAGCAAATGCAGTGTATTGGACGAAAGAGAAACTACTGTTCTTGTCAGTTTCCTAAGCAGAGTTGAATTAGATATGGCCCTTGTGTGTAGGAAGCACAGTTCTTTAGTTCTGAGCAAGCCGACAGTTCTGGCTATATAGGAAACACAGTAGAGTAGAAGAGTGCTGCTTTCTCTAAAGCAGAGTGTGTTTCTTGTAAGGCGAGCTAGAGTTGATTTCCCTTTCATAAACGGAGTTGAATCACATGCAGTTTCTGGTCCTAGCAGCAAAAGTTGTTTTCTGGTAAGTAGATTCATTATTGTGCTCAATTGGCCATACACAGTGCAAATAGCACTGGCGTCTTATCCCAGCAAATGCAGTGTATTGGACGCAAGAGAAACTACTGTTCTTGTCAGTTTCCTAACCAGAGTTGAATTAGATATGGCCCTTGGGTGTAGGAAACACAGTTCTTTAGTTCTGAGCAAGCTGACTGTTCTGGCTATTTAGGAAACACAGTAGAGTAGGAGAGTGCTGCTTTCTCAAAAGCAGAGTGTGTTTCTTGTAAGGTAAGCTAGAGTTGAATTCCCTTTCATAAACGGAGTTGAATCACATGCAGTTTCTGGTCCTAGCACCAAGAGTTGTTTTCTGGTAAGGAGATTCACTATTGCGCTCAATTGGCCATACACATTGCAAATAGCACTCGCGTCTGTTCCCAGCAAATGCAGTGTATTGGACGAAAGAGAAACTACTGTTCTTGTCAGTTTCCTAAGCAGAGTTGAATTAGATATGGCCCTTGTGTGTAGGAAGCACAGTTCTTTAGTTCTGAGCAAGCCGACAGTTCTGGCTATATAGAAAACACAGTAGAGTAGAAGAGTGCTGCTTTCTCCAAAGCAGAGTGTGTTTCTTGTAAGGCGAGCTAGAGTTGATTTCCCTTTCATAAACGGAGTTGAATCACATGCAGTTTCTGGTCCTAGCAGCAAAAGTTGTTTTCTGGTAAGGAGATTCACTATTGTCCTCAATTGGCCATACACAGTGCAAATAGCACTCGCGTCTTATCCCAGCAAATGCAGTGTATTGGACGCAAGAGAAACTACTGTTCTTGTCAGTTTCCTAAGCAGAGTTGAATTAGATATGGCCCTTGTGTGTAGGAAACACAATTCTTTAGTTCTGAGGAAGCTGACTGTTCTGGCTATATAGGAAACACAGTAGAGTAGAAGAGTGCTGCTTTCTCAAAAGCAGAGTGTGTTTCTTGTAAGGCGAGCCAGAGTTTAATTCCCTTTCATAATCGGAGTTGAATCACATGCAGTTTCTGGTCCTAGCAGCAAGAGTTGTTTTCTGGTAAGGAGATTCACTATTGTGCTCAATTGGCCATACAAGTGAAAAAGCACTCGCGTCTTATCCCAGCAAATGCAGTGTATTGGATGCAAGAGAAACTACTGTTCTTGTCAGTTTCCTAAGCAGAGTTGAATTAGATATGGCCTTCGTGTGTAGGAAGCACAGTTCTTTAGTTCTGAGCAAGCTGACTGTTCTGGCTATATAGGAAACACATTAGAGTAGAAGAGTGCTGCTTTTTCAAAAGCAGAGTGTGTTTCTTGTAAGGCGAGCTAGAGTTGATTTCCCTTTCATAAACGGAGTTGAATCACATGCAGTTTCTGGTCCTAGCACCAAGAGTTGTTTTCTGGTAAGGAGATTCACTATTGTGCTCAATTGGCAATACACATTGCAAATAGCACTCGCGTCTTATCCCAGCAAATGCAGTGTATTGGACGCAGAGAAACTACTGTTCTTCTCAGTTTCCTAAGCAGAGTTGAATTAGATATGGCCTTTGTGTGTAGGAAGCACAGTTCTTTAGTTCTGAGCAAGCTGACTGTTCTGGCTATATAGGAAACACAGTCGAGTAGGAGAGTGCTGCTTTCTCAAAAGCAGAGTGTGTTTCTTGTAAGGCAAGCTAGAGTTGAATTCCCTTTCATAAACGGAGTTGAATCACATGCAGTTTCTGGTCCTAGCACCAAGAGTTGTTTTCTGGTAAGGAGAGTCACTATTGTGCTCATTTGGCCATACACAGTGCAAATAGCACTCGCTTCTGTACCCAGCAAGTGCATTGTATTGGACGCAAGAGAAACTACTGTTCTTGTCAGTTTCCTAAGAAGAGTTGAACTAGTTATGGCCATTGTGTGTAGGAAGCACAGTTCTTTGGTTCTGAGCAACCTGACTGTTCTGGCTATGTAGGAAACAGAGTAGAGTAGAGGAGTGCTACTTTCTCTAAAGCAGAGTGTGTTTCTTGTAAGGCGAGCCAGAGTTTAATTCCCTTTCATAAACGGAGTTGAATCACATGCAGTTTCTGGTCCTAGCAGCAAAAGTTGTTTTCTGGTAAGTAGATTCACTATTGTGCTCAATTGGCCATACACAGTGCAAATAGCACTGGCGTCTTATCCCAGCAAATGCAGTGCATTGGACGCAAGAGAAACTACTGTTCTTGTCAGTTTCCTAAGCAGAGTTGAATTAGATATGGCCCTTGTGTGTAGGAAGCACAGTTCTTTAGTTCTGAGCAAGCTGACTGTTCTGGCTATATAGGAAACACAGTAGAGTAGAAGAGTGCTGCTTTCTCAAAAGCAGAGTGTGTTTCTTGTAAGGCAAGCTAGAGTTGAATTCCCTTTCATAAACGGAGTTGAATCACATGCAGTTTCTGGTCCTAGCACCAAGAGTTGTTTTCTGGTAAGGAGATTCACTATTGCGCTCAATTGGCCATACACATTGCAAATAGCACTCGCGTCTGTTCCCAGCAAATGCAGTGTATTGGACGAAAGAGAAACTACTGTTCTTGTCAGTTTCCTAAGCAGAGTTGAATTAGATATGGCCCTTGTGTGTAGGAAGCACAGTTCTTTAGTTCTGAGCAAGCCGACAGTTCTGGCTATATAGGAAACACAGTAGAGTAGAAGAGTGCTGCTTTCTCCAAAGCAGAGTGTGTTTCTTGTAAGGCGAGCTAGAGTTGATTTCCCTTTCATAAACGGAGTTGAATCACATGCAGTTTCTGGTCCTAGCAGCAAAAGTTGTTTTCTGGTAAGGAGATTCACTATTGTGCTCAATTGGCCATACACAGTGCAAATAGCACTGGCGTCTTATCCCAGCAAATGCAGTGTATTGGACGCAAGAGAAACTACTGTTCTTGTCAGTTTCCTAACCAGAGTTGAATTAGATATGGCCCTTGTGTGTAGGAAGCACAGTTCTTTAGTTCTAAGCAAGCTGACTGTTCTGGCTATATAGGAAACACAGTAGAGTAGAAGAGTGCTGCTTTCTCAAAAGCAGAGTGTGTTTCTTGTAAGGCAAGCTAGAGTTGAATTCCCTTTCATAAACGGAGTTGAATCACATGCAGTTTCTGGTCCTAGCACCAAGAGTTGTTTTCTGGTAAGGAGATTCACTATTGCGCTCAATTGGCCATACACATTGCAAATAGCACTCGCGTCTGTTCCCAGCAAATGCAGTGTATTGGACGCAAGAGAAACTACTGTTCTTGTCAGTTTCCTAAGCAGAGTTGAATTAGATATGGCCCTTGTGTGTAGGAAGCACAGTTCTTTAGTTCTGAGCAAGCTGACTGTTCTGGCTATATAGGAATCACAGTAGAGTAGAAGAGTGCTGCTTTCTCTAAAGCAGAGTGTGTTTCTTGTAAGTCGAGCCAGAGTTTAATTCCCTTTCATAATCGGAGTTGAATCACATGCAGTTTCTGGTCCTAGCAGCAAGAGTTGTTTTCTGGTAAGGAGATTCACTATTGTGCTCAATTGGCCATACACATTGCAAATAGCACTCGCGTCTGTTCCCAGCAAATGCAGTGTATTGGACGAAAGAGAAACTACTGTTCTTGTCAGTTTCCTAAGCAGAGTTGAATTAGATATGGCCCTTGTGTGTAGGAAGCACAGTTCTTTAGTTCTGAGCAAGCCGACAGTTCTGGCTATATAGGAAACACAGAAGAGTAGAAGAGTGCTGCTTTCTCTAAAGCAGAGTGTGTTTCTTGTAAGGCGAGCTAGAGTTGATTTCCCTTTCATAAACGGAGTTGAATCACATGCAGTTTCTGGTCCTAGCAGCAAAAGTTGTTTTCTGGTAAGGAGAGTCACTATTGTGCTCAATTGGCCATACACAGTGCAAATAGCACTCGCGTCTTATCCCAGCAAATGCAGTGTATTGGATGCAAGAGAAACTACTGTTCTTGTCAGTTTCCTAAGCAGAGTTGAATTAGATATGGTCTTTGTGTGTAGGAAGCACAGTTCTTTTGTTCTGAGCAAGCTGACTGTTCTGGCTATGTAGGAAACACAGTAGAGTAGGAGAGTGCTGCTTTCTCAAAAGCAGAGTGTGTTTCTTGTAAGGCAAGCTAGAGTTGAATTCCCTTTCATAAACGGAGTTGAATCACATGCAGTTTCTGGTCCTAGCACCAAGAGTTGTTTTCTGGTAAGGAGAGTCACTATTGTGCTCATTTGGCCATACACAGTGCAAATAGCACTCGCTTCTGTTCCCAGCAAGTGCATTGTATTGGACGCAAGAGAAACTACTGTTCTTGTCAGTTTCCTAACCAGAGTTGAATTAGATATGGCCCTTGTGTGTAGGAAGCACAGTTCTTTAGTTCTGAGCAAGCTGACTGTTCTGGCTATATAGGAAACACAGTAGAGTAGAAGAGTGCTGCTTTCTCAAAAGCAGAGTGTGTTTCTTGTAAGGCAAGCTAGAGTTGAATTCCCTTTCATAAACGGAGTTGAATCACATGCAGTTTCTGGTCCTAGCACCAAGAGTTGTTTTCTGGTAAGGAGATTCACTATTGCGCTCAATTGGCCATACACATTGCAAATAGCACTCGCGTCTGTTCCCAGCAAATGCAGTGTATTGGACGAAAGAGAAACTACTGTTCTTGTCAGTTTCCTAAGCAGAGTTGAATTAGATATGGCCCTTGTGTGTAGGAAGCACAGTTCTTTGGTTCTGAGCAACCTGACTGTTCTGGCTATGTAGGAAACAGAGTAGAGTAGAAGAGTGCTGCTTTCTCTAAAGCAGAGTGTGTTTCTTGTAAGGCGAGCCAGAGTTTAATTCCCTTTCATAAACGGAGTTGAATCACATGCAGTTTCTGGTCCTAGCAGCAAGAGTTGTTTTCTGGTAAGGAGAGTCACTATTGTGCTCAATTGGCCATACACAGTGCAAATAGCACTCGCGTCTTATCCCAGCAAATGCAGTGTATTGGATGTAAGAGAAACTACTGTTTTTGTCAGTTTCCTAAGCAGAGTTGAATTACATATGGCCTTTGTGTGTAGGAAGCACAGTTCTTTAGTTCTGAGCAAGCTGACTGTTCTGGCTATATAGGAAACACATTAGAGTAGAAGAGTGCTGCTTTTTCAAAAGCAGAGTGTGTTTCTTGTAAGGCGAGCTAGAGTTGATTTCCCTTTCATAAACGGAGTTGAATCACATGCAGTTTCTGGTCCTAGCAGCAAAAGTTGTTTTCTGGTAAGGAGATTCACTATTGTGCTCAATTGGCCATACACATTGCAAATCGCACTCGCGTCTGTTCCCAGCAAATGCAGTGTATTTGACGCAAGAAAAACTACTCTTCTTGTCAGTTTCCTAAGCAGAGTTGAATTAGATATGGCCCTTGTGTGTAGGAAGCACAGTTCTTTAGTTCTGAGCAAGCTGACAGTTCTGGCTGTATAGGAAACACAGTAGAGTAGAAGAGTGCTGCTTTCTCTAAAGCAGAGTGTGTTTCTTGTAAGGCGAGCAAGAGTTGAATTCACTTTCATAAACGGAGTTGAATCACATGCAGTTTCTGGTCCTAGCACCAAGAGCTGTTTTCTGGTAAGGAGATTCACTATTGTGCTCAATTGGCAATACACATTGCAAATAGCACTCGCGTCTTATCCCAGCAAATGCAGTGTATTGGACGTAAGAGAAACTACTGTTCTTCTCAGTTTCCTAAGCAGAGTTGAATTAGATATGGCCTTTGTGTGTAGGAAGCACAGTTCTTTAGTTCTGAGCAAGCTGACTGTTCTGGCTATATAGGAAACACAGTAGAGTAGGAGAGTGCTGCTTTCTCAAAAGCAGAGTGTGTTTCTTGTAAGGCAAGCTAGAGTTGAATTCCCTTTCATAAACGGAGTTGAATCACATGCAGTTTCTGGTCCTAGCACCAAGAGTTGTTTTCTGGTAAGGAGAGTCACTATTGTGCTCATTTGGCCATACACAGTGCAAATAGCACTCGCTTCTGTACCCAGCAAGTGCATTGTATTGGACGCAAGAGAAACTACTGTTCTTGTCAGTTTCCTAAGAAGAGTTGAACTAGTTATGGCCATTGTGTGTAGGAAGCACAGTTCTTTGGTTCTGAGCAACCTGACTGTTCTGGCTATGTAGGAAACAGAGTAGAGTAGAAGAGTGCTACTTTCTCTAAAGCAGAGTGTGTTTCTTGTAAGGCGAGCCAGAGTTTAATTCCCTTTCATAAACGGAGTTGAATCACATGCAGTTTCTGGTCCTAGCAGCAAAAGTTGTTTTCTGGTAAGTAGATTCATTATTGTGCTCAATTGGCCATACACAGTGCAAATAGCACTGGCGTCTTATCCCAGCAAATGCAGTGTATTGGACGCAAGAGAAACTACTGTTCTTGTCAGTTTCCTAACCAGAGTTGAATTAGATATGGCCCTTGTGTGTAGGAAACACAGTTCTTTAGTTCTGAGCAAGCTGACTGTTCTGGCTATATAGGAAACACAGTAGAGTAGAAGAGTGCTGCTTTCTCAAAAGCAGAGTGTGTTTCTTGTAAGGCAAGCTAGAGTTGAATTCCCTTTCATAAACGGAGTTGAATCACATGCAGTTTCTGGTCCTAGCACCAAGAGTTGTTTTCTGGTAAGGAGATTCACTATTGCGCTCAATTGGCCATACACATTGCAAATAGCACTCGCGTCTGTTCCCAGCAAATGCAGTGTATTGGACGAAAGAGAAACTACTGTTCTTGTCAGTTTCCTAAGCAGAGTTGAATTAGATATGGCCCTTGTGTGTAGGAAGCACAGTTCTTTAGTTCTGAGCAAGCCGACAGTTCTGGCTATATAGGAAACACAGTAGAGTAGAAGAGTGCTGCTTTCTCCAAAGCAGAGTGTGTTTCTTGTAAGGCGAGCTAGAGTTGATTTCCCTTTCATAAACGGAGTTGAATCACATGCAGTTTCTGGTCCTAGCAGCAAAAGTTGTTTTCTGGTAAGGAGATTCTCTATTGTGCTCAATTGGCCATACACAGTGCAAATAGCACTCGCGTCTTATCCCAGCAAATGCAGTGTATTGGACGCAAGAGAAACTACTGTTCTTGTCAGTTTCCTAAGCAGAGTTGAATTAGATATGGCCCTTGTGTGTAGGAAACACAATTCTTTAGTTCTGAAGAAGCTGACTGTTCTGGCTATATAGGAAACACAGTAGAGTAGAAGAGTGCTGCTTTCTCAAAAGCAGAGTGTGTTTCTTGTAAGGCGAGCCAGAGTTTAATTCCCTTTCATAAACGGAGTTGAATCACATGCAATTTCTGGTCCTAGCAGCAAGAGTTGTTTTCTGGTAAGGAGATTCACTATTGTGCTCAATTGGCCATACACATTGCAAATAGCACTCGCGTCTGTTCCCAGCAAATGCAGTGTATTGGACACAAGAGAAACTACTGTTCTTGTCAGTTTCCTAAGAAGAGTTGAAATAGATATGGCCCTTGTGTGTAGGAAGCACAGTTCTTTAGTTCTGAGCAAGCTGACAGTTCTGGCTATATAGGAAACAGAGTAGAGTAGAAGAGTGCTGCTTTCTGTAAAGCAGAGTGTGTTTCTTGTAAGGCGAGCTAGAGTTGATTTCCCTTTCAAAAATGGAGTTGAATCACATGCAGTTTCTGGTCCTAGCAGCAAAAGTTGTTTTCTGGTAAGGAGATTCACTATTGTGCTCAATTGGCCATACACATTGCAAATAGCACTCGCGTCTGTTCCCAGCAAATGCAGTGTATTGGACGCAAGACAAGCGACTGTTCTTTTCAGTTTCCTAAGCAGAGTTGAATTAGATATGGCCCTTGTGTGTAGGAAGCACAGTTCTTTAGTTCTGAGCAAGCTGACTGTTCTGGCTATATAGGAATCACAGTAGAGTAGAAGAGTGCTACTTTCTCTAAAGCAGAGTGTGTTTCTTGTAAGTCGAGCCAGAGTTTAATTCCCTTTCATAATCGGAGTTGAATCACATGCAGTTTCTGGTCCTAGCAGCAAGAGTTGTTTTCTGGTAAGGAGATTCACTATTGTGCTCAATTGGCCATACAAGTGCAAAAAGCACTCGCGTCTTATCCCAGCAAATGCAGTGTATTGGATGCAAGAGAAACTACTGTTCTTGTCAGTTTCCTAAGCAGAGTTGAATTAGATATGGCCTTCGTGTGTAGGAAGCACAGTTCTTTAGTTCTGAGCAAGCTGACTGTTCTGGCTATATAGGAAACACATTAGAGTAGAAGAGTGCTGCTTTCTCAAAAGCAGAGTGTGTTTCTTGTAAGGCGAGCTAGAGTTGATTTCCCTTTCATAAACGGAGTTGAATCACATGCAGTTTCTGGTCCTAGCACCAAGAGTTGTTTTCTGGTAAGGAGATTCACTATTGTGCTCAATTGGCAATACACATTGCAAATAGCACTCGCGTCTTATCCCAGCAAATGCAGTGTATTGGACGCAAGAGAAACTACTGTTCTTCTCAGTTTCCTAAGCAGAGTTGAATTAGATATGGCCTTTGTGTGTAGGAAGCACAGTTCTTTAGTTCTGAGCAAGCTGACTGTTCTGGCTATATAGGAAACACAGTCGAGTAGGAGAGTGCTGCTTTCTCAAAAGCAGAGTGTGTTTCTTGTAAGGCAAGCTAGAGTTGAATTCCCTTTCATAAACGGAGTTGAATCACATGCAGTTTCTGGTCCTAGCACCAAGAGTTGTTTTCTGGTAAGGAGAGTCACTATTGTGCTCATTTGGCCATACACAGTGCAAATAGCACTCGCTTCTGTACCCAGCAAGTGCATTGTATTGGACGCAAGAGAAACTACTGTTCTTGTCAGTTTCCTAAGAAGAGTTGAACTAGTTATGGCCATTGTGTGTAGGAAGCACAGTTCTTTGGTTCTGAGCAACCTGACTGTTCTGGCTATGTAGGAAACAGAGTAGAGTAGAGGAGTGCTACTTTCTCTAAAGCAGAGTGTGTTTCTTGTAAGGCGAGCCAGAGTTTAATTCCCTTTCATAAACGGAGTTGAATCACATGCAGTTTCTGGTCCTAGCAGCAAAAGTTGTTTTCTGGTAAGTAGATTCACTATTGTGCTCAATTGGCCATACACAGTGCAAATAGCACTGGCGTCTTATCCCAGCAAATGCAGTGCATTGGACGCAAGAGAAACTACTGTTCTTGTCAGTTTCCTAAGCAGAGTTGAATTAGATATGGCCCTTGTGTGTAGGAAGCACAGTTCTTTAGTTCTGAGCAAGCTGACTGTTCTGGCTATATAGGAAACACAGTAGAGTAGAAGAGTGCTGCTTTCTCAAAAGCAGAGTGTGTTTCTTGTAAGGCAAGCTAGAGTTGAATTCCCTTTCATAAACGGAGTTGAATCACATGCAGTTTCTGGTCCTAGCACCAAGAGTTGTTTTCTGGTAAGGAGATTCACTATTGCGCTCAATTGGCCATACACATTGCAAATAGCACTCGCGTCTGTTCCCAGCAAATGCAGTGTATTGGACGAAAGAGAAACTACTGTTCTTGTCAGTTTCCTAAGCAGAGTTGAATTAGATATGGCCCTTGTGTGTAGGAAGCACAGTTCTTTAGTTCTGAGCAAGCCGACAGTTCTGGCTATATAGGAAACACAGAAGAGTAGAAGAGTGCTGCTTTCTCTAAAGCAGAGTGTGTTTCTTGTAAGGCGAGCTAGAGTTGATTTCCCTTTCATAAACGGAGTTGAATCACATGCAGTTTCTGGTCCTAGCAGCAAAAGTTGTTTTCTGGTAAGGAGAGTCACTATTGTGCTCAATTGGCCATACACAGTGCAAATAGCACTCGCGTCTTATCCCAGCAAATGCAGTGTATTGGATGCAAGAGAAACTACTGTTCTTGTCAGTTTCCTAAGCAGAGTTGAATTAGATATGGTCTTTGTGTGTAGGAAGCACAGTTCTTTTGTTCTGAGCAAGCTGACTGTTCTGGCTATGTAGGAAACACAGTAGAGTAGGAGAGTGCTGCTTTCTCAAAAGCAGAGTGTGTTTCTTGTAAGGCAAGCTAGAGTTGAATTCCCTTTCATAAACGGAGTTGAATCACATGCAGTTTCTGGTCCTAGCACCAAGAGTTGTTTTCTGGTAAGGAGAGTCACTATTGTGCTCATTTGGCCATACACAGTGCAAATAGCACTCGCGTCTGTTCCCAGCAAATGCAGTGTATTGGACGCAAGAGAAACTACTGTTCTTGTCAGTTTCCTAAGCAGAGTTGAATTAGATATGGCCCTTTGTGTGTAGGAAGCACAGTTCTTTAGTTCTGAGCAAGCTGACTGTTCTGGCTATATAGGAAACACAGTAGAGTAGAAGAGTGCTGCTTTCTCAAAAGCAGAGTGTGTTTCTTGTAAGGCAAGCTAGAGTTGAATTCCCTTTCATAAACGGAGTTGAATCACATGCAGTTTCTGGTCCTAGCACCAAGAGTTGTTTTCTGGTAAGGAGATTCACTATTGTGCTCAATTGGCCATACACATTGCAAATAGCACTCGCGTCTGTTCCCAGCAAATGCAGTGTATTGGACGAAAGAGAAACTACTGTTCTTGTCAGTTTCCTAAGCAGAGTTGAATTAGATATGGCCCTTGTGTGTAGGAAGCACAGTTCTTTGGTTCTGAGCAACCTGACTGTTCTGGCTATGTAGGAAACAGAGTAGAGTAGAAGAGTGCTGCTTTCTCTAAAGCAGAGTGTGTTTCTTGTAAGGCGAGCCAGAGTTTAATTCCCTTTCATAAACGGAGTTGAATCACATGCAGTTTCTGGTCCTAGCAGCAAGAGTTGTTTTCTGGTAAGGAGAGTCACTATTGTGCTCAATTGGCCATACACAGTGCAAATAGCACTCGCGTCTTATCCCAGCAAATGCAGTGTATTGGATGCAAGAGAAACTACTGTTCTTGTCAGTTTCCTAAGCAGAGTTGAATTAGATATGGCCTTTGTGTGTAGGAAGCACAGTTCTTTAGTTCTGAGCAAGCTGACTGTTCTGGCTATATAGGAAACACATTAGAGTAGAAGAGTGCTGCTTTTTCAAAAGCAGAGTGTGTTTCTTGTAAGGCGAGCTAGAGTTGATTTCCCTTTCATAAACGGAGTTGAATCACATGCAGTTTCTGGTCCTAGCAGCAAAAGTTGTTTTCTGGTAAGGAGATTCACTATTGTGCTCAATTGGCCATACACATTGCAAATAGCACTCGCGTCTGTTCCCAGCAAATGCAGTGTATTGGACGCAAGAGAAACTACTGTTCTTGTCAGTTTCCTAAGCAGAGTTGAATTAGATATGGCCCTTGTGTGTAGGAAGCACAGTTCTTTAGTTCTGAGCAAGCTGACAGTTCTGGCTGTATAGGAAACACAGTAGAGTAGAAGAGTGCTGCTTTCTCTAAAGCAGAGTGTGTTTCTTGTAAGGCGAGCTAGAGTTGAATTCCCTTTCATAAACGGAGTTGAATCACATGCAGTTTCTGGTCCTAGCACCAAGAGCTTGTTTTCTGGTAAGGAGATTCACTATTGTGCTCAATTGGCAATACACATTGCAAATAGCACTCGCGTCTTATCCCAGCAAATGCAGTGTATTGGACGCAAGAGAAACTACTGTTCTTCTCAGTTTCCTAAGCAGAGTTGAATTAGATATGGCCTTTGTGTGTAGGAAGCACAGTTCTTTAGTTCTGAGCAAGCTGACTGTTCTGGCTATATAGGAAACACAGTAGAGTAGGAGAGTGCTGCTTTCTCAAAAGCAGAGTGTGTTTCTTGTAAGGCAAGCTAGAGTTGAATTCCCTTTCATAAACGGAGTTGAATCACATGCAGTTTCTGGTCCTAGCACCAAGAGTTGTTTTCTGGTAAGGAGAGTCACTATTGTGCTCATTTGGCCATACACAGTGCAAATAGCACTCGCGTCTGTACCCAGCAAATGCAGTGTATTGGACGCAAGAGAAACTACTGTTCTTGTCAGTTTCCTAAGCAGAGTTGAATTAGATATGGCCCTTGTGTGTAGGAAGCACAGTTCTTTGGTTCTGAGCAACCTGACTGTTCTGGCTATGTAGGAAACAGAGTAGAGTAGAAGAGTGCTGCTTTCTCTAAAGCAGAGTGTGTTTCTTGTAAGGCGAGCCAGAGTTTAATTCCCTTTCATAAACGGAGTTGAATCACATGCAGTTTCTGGTCCTAGCAGCAAGAGTTGTTTTCTGGTAAGGAGATTCACTATTGTGCTCAATTGGCCATACACAGTGCAAATAGCACTGGCGTCTTATCCCAGCAAATGCAGTGTATTGGACGCAAGAGAAACTACTGTTCTTGTCAGTTTCCTAACCAGAGTTGAATTAGATATGGCCCTTGTGTGTAGGAAGCACAGTTCTTTAGTTCTGAGCAAGCTGACTGTTCTGGCTATATAGGAAACACAGTAGAGTAGAAGAGTGCTGCTTTCTCAAAAGCAGAGTGTGTTTCTTGTAAGGCAAGCTAGAGTTGAATTCCCTTTCATAAACGGAGTTGAATCACATGCAGTTTCTGGTCCTAGCACCAAGAGTTGTTTTCTGGTAAGGAGATTCACTATTGCGCTCAATTGGCCATACACATTGCAAATAGCACTCGCGTCTGTTCCCAGCAAATGCAGTGTATTGGACGAAAGAGAAACTACTGTTCTTGTCAGTTTCCTAAGCAGAGTTGAATTAGATATGGCCCTTGTGTGTAGGAAGCACAGTTCTTTAGTTCTGAGCAAGCCGACAGTTCTGGCTATATAGGAAACACAGTAGAGTAGAAGAGTGCTGCTTTCTCCAAAGCAGAGTGTGTTTCTTGTAAGGCGAGCTAGAGTTGATTTCCCTTTCATAAACGGAGTTGAATCACATGCAGTTTCTGGTCCTAGCAGCAAAAGTTGTTTTCTGGTAAGGAGATTCTCTATTGTGCTCAATTGGCCATACACAGTGCAAATAGCACTCGCGTCTTATCCCAGCAAATGCAGTGTATTGGACGCAAGAGAAACTACTGTTCTTGTCAGTTTCCTAAGCAGAGTTGAATTAGATATGGCCCTTGTGTGTAGGAAACACAATTCTTTAGTTCTGAAGAAGCTGACTGTTCTGGCTATATAGGAAACACAGTAGAGTAGAAGAGTGCTGCTTTCTCAAAAGCAGAGTGTGTTTCTTGTAAGGCGAGCCAGAGTTTAATTCCCTTTCATAAACGGAGTTGAATCACATGCAATTTCTGGTCCTAGCAGCAAGAGTTGTTTTCTGGTAAGGAGATTCACTATTGTGCTCAATTGGCCATACACATTGCAAATAGCACTCGCGTCTGTTCCCAGCAAATGCAGTGTATTGGACACAAGAGAAACTACTGTTCTTGTCAGTTTCCTAAGAAGAGTTGAAATAGATATGGCCCTTGTGTGTAGGAAGCACAGTTCTTTAGTTCTGAGCAAGCTGACAGTTCTGGCTATATAGGAAACAGAGTAGAGTAGAAGAGTGCTGCTTTCTGTAAAGCAGAGTGTGTTTCTTGTAAGGCGAGCTAGAGTTGATTTCCCTTTCAAAAATGGAGTTGAATCACATGCAGTTTCTGGTCCTAGCAGCAAAAGTTGTTTTCTGGTAAGGAGATTCACTATTGTGCTCAATTGGCCATACACATTGCAAATAGCACTCGCGTCTGTTCCCAGCAAATGCAGTGTATTGGACGCAAGACAAGCGACTGTTCTTTTCAGTTTCCTAAGCAGAGTTGAATTAGATATGGCCCTTGTGTGTAGGAAGCACAGTTCTTTAGTTCTGAGCAAGCTGACTGTTCTGGCTATATAGGAATCACAGTAGAGTAGAAGAGTGCTACTTTCTCTAAAGCAGAGTGTGTTTCTTGTAAGTCGAGCCAGAGTTTAATTCCCTTTCATAATCGGAGTTGAATCACATGCAGTTTCTGGTCCTAGCAGCAAGAGTTGTTTTCTGGTAAGGAGATTCACTATTGTGCTCAATTGGCCATACAAGTGCAAAAAGCACTCGCGTCTTATCCCAGCAAATGCAGTGTATTGGATGCAAGAGAAACTACTGTTCTTGTCAGTTTCCTAAGCAGAGTTGAATTAGATATGGCCTTCGTGTGTAGGAAGCACAGTTCTTTAGTTCTGAGCAAGCTGACTGTTCTGGCTATATAGGAAACACATTAGAGTAGAAGAGTGCTGCTTTTTCAAAAGCAGAGTGTGTTTCTTGTAAGGCGAGCTAGAGTTGAATTCCCTTTCATAAACGGAGTTGAATCACATGCAGTTTCTGGTCCTAGCACCAAGAGTTGTTTTCTGGTAAGGAGATTCACTATTGTGCTCAATTGGCCATACACAGTGCAAATAGCACTCGCGTCTTATCCCAGCAAATGCAGTGTATTGGACGCAAGAGAAACTACTGTTCTTGTCAGTTTCCTAAGCAGAGTTGAATTAGATATGGCCTTTGTGTGTAGGAAGCACAGTTCTTTAGTTCTGAGCAAGCTGACTGTTCTGGCTATATAGGAAACACAGTAGAGTAGAAGAGTGCTGCTTTCTCAAAAGCAGAGTGTGTTTCTTGTAAGGCGAGCTAGAGTTGAATTCCCTTTCATAAACGGAGTTGAATCACATGCAGTTTCTGGTCCTAGCACCAAGAGTTGTTTTCTGGTAAGGAGATTCACTATTGTGCTCAATTGGCCATACACAGTGCAAATAGCACTCGCGTCTTATCCCAGCAAATGCAGTGTATTGGACGCAAGAGAAACTACTGTTCTTGTCAGTTTCCTAAGCAGAGTTGAATTAGATATGGCCCTTGTGTGTAGGAAGCACAGTTCTTTAGTTCTGAGCAAGCTGACTGTTCTGGCTATATAGGAAACACAGTAGAGTAGAAGAGTGCTGCTTTCTCTAAAGCAGAGTGTGTTTCTTGTAAGGCGAGCCAGAGTTTAATTCCCTTTCATAAACGGAGTTGAATCACATGCAGTTTCTGGTCCTAGCAGCAAGAGTTGTTTTCTGGTAAGGAGAGTCACTATTGTGCTCAATTGGCCATACACAGTGCAAATAGCACTCGCGTCTTATCCCAGCAAATGCAGTGTATTGGACGCAAGAGAAACTACTGTTCTTGTCAGTTTCCTAAGCAGAGTTGAATTAGATATGGCCCTTGTGTGTAGGAAGCACAGTTCTTTAGTTCTGAGCAAGCTGACTGTTCTGGCTATATAGGAAACACAGTAGAGTAGAAGAGTGCTGCTTTCTCAAAAGCAGAGTGTGTTTCTTGTAAGGCGAGCCAGAGTTTAATTCCCTTTCATAAACGGAGTTGAATCACATGCAGTTTCTGGTCCTAGCAGCAAGAGTTGTTTTCTGGTAAGGAGATTCACTATTGTGCTCAATTGGCCATACACATTGCAAATAGCACTCGCGTCTGTTCCCAGCAAATGCAGTGTATTGGACGCAAGAGAAACTACTGTTCTTGTCAGTTTCCTAAGCAGAGTTGAATTAGATATGGCCCTTGTGTGTAGGAAGCACAGTTCTTTAGTTCTGAGCAAGCTGACAGTTCTGGCTATATAGGAAACACAGTAGAGTAGAAGAGTGCTGCTTTCTCAAAAGCAGAGTGTGTTTCTTGTAAGGCGAGCTAGAGTTGAATTCCCTTTCATAAACGGAGTTGAATCACATGCAGTTTCTGGTCCTAGCAGCAAAAGTTGTTTTCTGGTAAGGAGATTCACTATTGTGCTCAATTGGCCATACACAGTGCAAATAGCACTCGCGTCTTATCCCAGCAAATGCAGTGTATTGGACGCAAGAGAAACTACTGTTCTTGTCAGTTTCCTAAGCAGAGTTGAATTAGATATGGCCCTTGTGTGTAGGAAGCACAGTTCTTTAGTTCTGAGCAAGCTGACTGTTCTGGCTATATAGGAAACACAGTAGAGTAGAAGAGTGCTGCTTTCTCAAAAGCAGAGTGTGTTTCTTGTAAGGCAAGCTAGAGTTGAATTCCCTTTCATAAACGGAGTTGAATCACATGCAGTTTCTGGTCCTAGCACCAAGAGTTGTTTTCTGGTAAGGAGAGTCACTATTGTGCTCAATTGGCCATACACAGTGCAAATAGCACTCGCGTCTGTTCCCAGCAAATGCAGTGTATTGGACGCAAGAGAAACTACTGTTCTTGTCAGTTTCCTAAGCAGAGTTGAATTAGATATGGCCATTGTGTGTAGGAAGCACAGTTCTTTAGTTCTGAGCAAGCTGACTGTTCTGGCTATATAGGAAACACAGTAGAGTAGAAGAGTGCTGCTTTCTCAAAAGCAGAGTGTGTTTCTTGTAAGGCCAGCCAGAGTTTAATTCCCTTTCATAAACGGAGTTGAATCACATGCAGTTTCTGGTCCTAGCAGCAAGAGTTGTTTTCTGGTAAGGAGATTCACTATTGTGCTCAATTGGCCATACACATTGCAAATAGCACTCGCGTCTGTTCCCAGCAAATGCAGTGTATTGGACGAAAGAGAAACTACTGTTCTTGTCAGTTTCCTAAGCAGAGTTGAATTAGATATGGCCCTTGTGTGTAGGAAGCACAGTTCTTTAGTTCTGAGCAAGCTGACTGTTCTGGCTATATAGGAAACACAGTAGAGTAGAAGAGTGCTGCTTTCTCTAAAGCAGAGTGTGTTTCTTGTAAGGCGAGCCAGAGTTTAATTCCCTTTCATAAACGGAGTTGAATCACATGCAGTTTCTGGTCCTAGCAGCAAGAGTTGTTTTCTGGTAAGGAGAGTCACTATTGTGCTCAATTGGCCATACACAGTGCAAATAGCACTCGCGTCTTATCCCAGCAAATGCAGTGTATTGGATGCAAGAGAAACTACTGTTTTTGTCAGTTTCCTAAGCAGAGTTGAATTAGATATGGCCTTTGTGTGTAGGAAGCACAGTTCTTTATTTCTGAGCAAGCTGACTGTTCTGGCTATATAGGAAACACATTAGAGTAGAAGAGTGCTGCTTTTTCAAAAGCAGAGTGTGTTTCTTGTAAGGCGAGCTAGAGTTGATTTCCCTTTCATAAACGGAGTTGAATCACATGCAGTTTCTGGTCCTAGCACCAAGAGTTGTTTTCTGGTAAGGAGAGTCACTATTGTGCTCATTTGGCCATACACATTGCAAATAGCACTCGCGTCTGTTCCCAGCAAATGCAGTGTATTGGACGCAAGAGAAACTACTGTTCTTGTCAGTTTCCTAAGCAGAGTTGAATTAGATATGGCCCTTGTGTGTAGGAAGCACAGTTCTTTAGTTCTGAGCAAGCTGACAGTTCTGGCTATATAGGAAACACAGTAGAGTAGAAGAGTGCTGCTTTCTCAAAAGCAGAGTGTGTTTCTTGTAAGGCGAGCTAGAGTTGAATTCCCTTTCATAAACGGAGTTGAATCACATGCAGTTTCTGGTCCTAGCAGGAAAAGTTGTTTTCTGGTAAGGAGATTCACTATTGTGCTCAATTGGCCATACACAGTGCAAATAGCACTCGCGTCTTATCCCAGCAAATGCAGTGTATTGGACGCAAGAGAAACTACTGTTCTTGTCAGTTTCCTAAGCAGAGTTGAATTAGATATGGCCCTTGTGTGTTGGAAGCACAGTTCTTTAGTTCTGAGCAAGCTGACTGTTCTGGCTATATAGGAAACACAGTAGAGTAGAAGAGTGCTGCTTTCTCAAAAGCAGAGTGTGTTTCTTGTAAGGCAAACTAGAGTTGAATTCCCTTTCATAAACGGAGTTGAATCACATGCAGTTTCTGGTCCTAGCACCAAGAGTTGTTTTCTGGTAAGAAGAGTCACTATTGTGCTCATTTGGCCATACACAGTGCAAATAGCACTCGCGTCTGTACCCAGCAAGTGCATTGTATTGGACGCAAGAGAAACTACTATTCTTGTCAGTTTCCTAAGCAGAGTTGAACAAGTTATGGCCATTATGTGTAGGAAGCACAGTTCTTTGGTTCTGAGCAAGCTGACTGTTCTGGCTCTATAGGAAACACAGTAGAGTAGAAGAGTGCTGCTTTCTCAAAAGCAGAGTGTGATTCTTGTAAGGCGAGCCAGAGTTTAATTCCCTTTCATAAACGGAGTTGAATCACATGCAATTTCTCGTCCTAGCAGCAAGAGTTGTTTTCTGGTAAGGAGATTCACTATTGTGCTCAATTGGCCATACACATTGCAAATAGCACTCCCGTCTGTTCCCAGCAAATGCAGTGTATTGGACGCAAGAGAAACTACTGTTCTTGTCAGTTTCCTAAGCAGAGTTGAATTAGATATGGCCCTTGTGTGTAGGAAGCACAGTTCTTTAGTTCTGAGCAAGCTGACTGTTCTGGCTATATAGGAAACACAGTAGAGTAGAAGAGTGCTGCTTTCTCAAAAGCAGAGTGTGTTTCTTGTAAGGCAAGCTAGAGTTGAATTCCCTTTCATAAACGGAGTTGAATCACATGCAGTTTCTGGTCCTAGCACCAAGAGTTGTTTTCTGGTAAGGAGAGTCACTATTGTGCTCATTTGGCCATACACAGTGCAAATAGCACTCGCGTCTGTACCCAGCAAGTGCATTGTATTGGACGCAAGAGAAACTACTGTTCTTGTCAGATTCCTAAGCAGAGTTGAACTAGTTATGGCCATTGTGTGTAGGAAGCACAGTTCTTTGGTTCTGAGCAAGCTGACTGTTCTGGCTCTATAGGAAACACAGTAGAGTAGAAGAGTGCTGCTTTCTCAAAAGCAGAGTGTGTTTCTTGTAAGGCGAGCCAGAGTTTAATTCCCTTTCATAAACGGAGTTGAATCACATGCAATTTCTGATCCTAGCAGCAAGAGTTGTTTTCTGGTAAGGAGATTCACTATTGTGCTCAATTGGCCATACACATTGCAAATAGCACTCGCGTCTGTTCCCAGCAAATGCAGTGTATTGGACACAAGAGAAACTACTGTTCTTGTCAGTTTCCTAAGCAGAGTTGAATTAGATATGGCCCTTGTGTGTAGGAAGCACAGTTCTTTAGTTCTGAGCAAGCTGACTGTTCTGGCTATATAGGAAACACATTAGAGTAGAAGAGTGCTGCTTTTTCAAAAGCAGAGTGTGTTTCTTGTAAGTCGAGCCAGAGTTTAATTCCCTTTCATAAACGGAGTTGAATCACATGCAGTTTCTGGTCCTAGCAGCAAAAGTTGTTTTCTGGTAAGGAGATTCACTATTTACTCAATTGGCCATACACATTGCAAATAGCACTCGCGTCTTATCCCAGCAAATGCAGTGTATTGGACGCAAGAGAAACTACTGTTCTTGTCAGTTTCCTAAGCAGAGTTGAATTAGATATGGCCCTTGTGTGTAGGAAGCACAGTTCTTTAGTTCTGAGCAAGCTGACTGTTCTGGCTATATAGGAAACACAGTAGAGTAGAAGAGTGTTGCTTTCTCAAAAGCAGAGTGTGTTTCTTGTAAGGCAAGCTAGAGTTGAATTCCCTTTCATAAACGGAGTTGAATCACATGCAGTTTCTGGTCCTAGCACCAAGAGTTGTTTTCTGGTAAGGAGAGTCACTATTGTGCTCATTTGGCCATACACAGTGCAAATAGCACTCGCGTCTGTACCCAGCAAGTGCATTGTATTGGACGCAAGAGAAACTACTGTTCTTGTCAGATTCCTAAGCAGAGTTGAACTAGTTATGGCCATTGTGTGTAGGAAGCACAGTTCTTTGGTTCTGAGCAAGCTGACTGTTCTGGCTCTATAGGAAACACAGTAGAGTAGAAGAGTGCTGCTTTCTCAAAAGCAGAGTGTGTTTCTTGTAAGGCGAGCCAGAGTTTAATTCCCTTTCATAAACGGAGTTGAATCACATGCAATTTCTGATCCTAGCAGCAAGAGTTGTTTTCTGGTAAGGAGATTCACTATTGTGCTCAATTGGCCATACACATTGCAAATAGCACTCGCGTCTGTTCCCAGCAAATGCAGTGTATTGGACACAAGAGAAACTACTGTTCTTGTCAGTTTCCTAAGCAGAGTTGAATTAGATATGGCCCTTGTGTGTAGGAAGCACAGTTCTTTAGTTCTGAGCAAGCTGACAGTTCTGGCTGTATAGGAAACACAGTAGAGTAGAAGAGTGCTGCTTTCTCTAAAGCAGAGTGTGTTTCTTGTAAGGCGAGCTAGAGTTGAATTCCCTTTCATAAACGGAGTTGAATCACATGCAGTTTCTGGTCCTAGCAGCTAAAGTTGTTTTCTGGTAAGGAGAGTCACTATTGTGCTCAATTGCCCATACACATTGCAAATAGCACTCGCGTCTTATCCCAGCAAATGCAGTGTATTGGACGCAAGAGAAACTACTGTTCTTGTCAGTTTCCTAAGCAGAGTTGAACAAGTTATGGCCATTGTGTGTAGGAAGCACAGTTCTTTAGTTCTGAGCAAGCTGACTGTTCTGGCTCTATAGGAAACACAGTAGAGTAGAAGAGTGCTGCTTTCCCAAAAGGAGAGTGTGTTTCTTGTAAGGCGAGCCAGAGTTTAATTCCCTTTCATAAGCGGAGTTGAATCACATGCAATTTCTGGTCCTAGCAGCAAGAGTTTTTTTCTGGTAAGGAGATTCATTATTGTGCTCAATTGGCGTTACACATTGCAAATAGCATCGCGTCTGTTCCAAGCAAATGCAGTGTATTGGACGCAAGAGAAACTACTGTTCTTGTCAGTTTCCTAAGCAGAGTTGAATTAGATATGGCCCTTGTGTGTAGGAAGCACAGTTCTTTAGTTCTGAGCAAGCTGACAGTTCTGGCTATATAGGAAACACAGTAGAGTAGAAGAGTGCTGCTTTCTCAAAAGCAGAGTGTGCTTCTTGTAAGGCGAGCTAGAGTTGATTTCCCTTTCATAAACGGAGTTGAATCACATGCAGTTTCTGGTCCTAGCAGCAAAAGTTGTTTTCTGGTAAGGAGATTCACTATTGTGCTCAATTGGCCTTACACAGTGCAAATAGCACTCGCGTCTTATCCCAGCAAATGCAGTGTATTGGACTCAAGAGAAACTACTGTTCTTGTCAGTTTCCTAAGCAGAGTTGAATTAGATATGGCCCTTGTGTGTAGGAAGCACAGTTCTTTAGTTCTGAGCAAGCTGACTGTTCTGGCTATATAGGAAACACAGTAGAGTAGAAGAGTGCTGCTTTCTCAAAAGCAGAGTGTGTTTCTTGTAAGGCAAGCTAGAGTTGAATTCCCTTTCATAAACGGAGTTGAATCACATACAGTTTCTGGTCCTAGCACCAAGAGTTGGTTTCTGGTAAGGAGAGTCACTATTGTGCTCATTTGGCCATACACAGTGAAAATAGCACTCGCGTCTGTTCCCACCAAATGCAGTGTATTGGACGCAAGAGAAACTACTGTTCTTGTCAGTTTCCTAAGCAGAGTTGAACTAGTTATGGCCATTGTGTGTAGGAAGCACAGTTCTTTGGTTCTGAGCAAGTTGACTGTTCTGGCTCTATAGCAAACACAGTAGAGTAGAAGAGTGCTGCTTTCACAAAAGCAAAGTGTGTTTCTTGTAAGGCCAGCCAGAATTTAATTCCCTTTCATAAACGGAGTTGAATCACATGCAATTTCTGGCCCTAGCAGCAAGAGTTGTTTTCTGGTAAGGAGATTCACTATTGTGCTCAATTGGCCATACACATTGCAAATAGCACTCGCGTCTGTTCCCAGCAAATGCAGTGTATTGGACACAAGAGAAACTACTGTTCTTGTAAGTTTCCTAAGCAGAGTTGAATTAGATATGGCCCTTGTGTGTAGGAAGCACAGTTCTTTAGTTCTGAGCAAGCTGACTGTTCTGGCTATATAGGAATCACAGTAGAGTAGAAGAGTGCTGCTTTCTCTAAAGCAGAGTGTTTTTCTTGTAAGTCGAGCCAGAGTTTAATTCCCTTTCATAAACGGAGTTGAATCACATGCAGTTTCTGGTCCTAGCAGCAAGAGTTGTTTTCTGGTAAGGAGAGTCACTATTGTGCTCAATTGGCCATACACAGTGCAAATAGCACTCGCGTCTTATCCCAGCAAATGCAGTGTATTGGATGCAAGAGAAACTACTGTTTTTGTCAGTTTCCTAAGCAGAGTTGAATTAGATATGGCCTTTGTGTGTAGGAAGCACAGTTCTTTAGTTCTGAGCAAGCTGACAGTTCTGGCTGTATAGGAAACACAGTAGAGTAGAAGAGTGCTGCTTTCTCTAAAGCAGAGTGTGTTTCTTGTAAGGCGAGCTAGAGTTGAATTCCCTTTCATAAACGGAGTTGAATCACATGCAGTTTCTGGTCCTAGCAGCAAAAGTTGTTTTCTGGTAAGGAGAGTCACTATTGTGCTCATTTGGCCATACACAGTGCAAATAGCACTCGCGTCTGTACCCAGCAAGTGCATTGTATTGGACGCAAGAGAAACTACTGTTCTTGTCAGATTCCTAAGCAGAGTTGAACTAGTTATGGCCATTGTGTGTAGGAAGCACAGTTCTTTGGTTCTGAGCAAGCTGACTGTTCTGGCTCTATAGGAAACACAGTAGAGTAGAAGAGTGCTGCTTTCTCAAAAGCAGAGTGTGTTTCTTGTAAGGCGAGCCAGAGTTTAATTCCCTTTCATAAACGGAGTTGAATCACATGCAATTTCTGATCCTAGCAGCAAGAGTTGTTTTCTGGTAAGGAGATTCACTATTGTGCTCAATTGGCCATACACATTGCAAATAGCACTCGCGTCTGTTCCCAGCAAATGCAGTGTATTGGACACAAGAGAAACTACTGTTCTTGTCAGTTTCCTAAGCAGAGTTGAATTAGATATGGCCCTTGTGTGTAGGAAGCACAGTTCTTTAGTTCTGAGCAAGCTGACTGTTCTGGCTATATAGGAAACACATTAGAGTAGAAGAGTGCTGCTTTTTCAAAAGCAGAGTGTGTTTCTTGTAAGTCGAGCCAGAGTTTAATTCCCTTTCATAAACGGAGTTGAATCACATGCAGTTTCTGGTCCTAGCAGCAAAAGTTGTTTTCTGGTAAGGAGATTCACTATTGTGCTCAATTGGCCATACACAGTGCAAATAGCACTCGCGTCTTATCCCAGCAAATGCAGTGTATTGGACGCAAGAGAAACTACTGTTCTTGTCAGTTTCCTAAGCAGAGTTGAATTAGATATGGCCCTTGTGTGTAGGAAGCACAGTTCTTTAGTTCTGAGCAAGCTGACAGTTCTGGCTGTATAGGAAACACAGTAGAGTAGAAGAGTGCTGCTTTCTCTAAAGCAGAGTGTGTTTCTTGTAAGGCGAGCTAGAGTTGAATTCCCTTTCATAAACGGAGTTGAATCACATGCAGTTTCTGGTCCTAGCAGCAAAAGTTGTTTTCTGGTAAGGAGAGTCACTATTGTGCTCATTTGGCCATACACAGTGCAAATAGCACTCGCGTCTGTACCCAGCAAGTGCATTGTATTGGACGCAAGAGAAACTACTGTTCTTGTCAGATTCCTAAGCAGACTTGAACTAGTTATGGCCATTGTGTCTAGGAAGCACAGTTCTTTGGTTCTGAGCAAGCTGACTGTTCTGGCTCTATAGGAAACACAGTAGAGTAGAAGAGTGCTGCTTTCTCAAAAGCAGAGTGTGTTTCTTGTAAGGCGAGCCAGAGTTTAATTCCCTTTCATAAACGGAGTTGAATCACATGCAATTTCTGATCCTAGCAGCAAGAGTTGTTTTCTGGTAAGGAGATTCACTATTGTGCTCAATTGGCCATACACATTGCAAATAGCACTCGCGTCTGTTCCCAGCAAATGCAGTGTATTGGACACAAGAGAAACTACTGTTCTTGTCAGTTTCCTAAGCAGAGTTGAATTAGATATGGCCCTTGTGTGTAGGAAGCACAGTGTGTTTCTTGTAAGTCGAGCCAGAGTTTAATTCCCTTTCATAAACGGAGTTGAATCACATGCAGTTTCTGGTCCTAGCAGCAAAAGTTGTTTTCTGGTAAGGAGATTCACTATTTACTCAATTGGCCATACACATTGCAAATAGCACTCGCGTCTTATCCCAGCAAATGCAGTGTATTGGACGCAAGAGAAACTACTGTTCTTGTCAGTTTCCTAAGCAGAGTTGAATTAGATATGGCCCTTGTGTGTAGGAATCACAGTTCTTTAGTTCTGAGCAAGCTGACTGTTCTGGCTATATAGGAAACACAGTAGAGTAGAAGAGTGCTGCTTTCTCAAAAGCAGAGTGTGTTTCTTGTAAGGCAAGCTAGAGTTGAATTCCCTTTCATAAACGGAGTTGAATCACATGCAGTTTCTGGTCCTAGCACCAAGAGTTGTTTTCTGGTAAGGAGAGTCACTATTGTGCTCATTTGGCCATACACAGTGCAAATAGCACTCGCGTCTGTACCCAGCAAGTGCATTGTATTGGACGCAAGAGAAACTACTGTTCTTGTCAGATTCCTAAGCAGAATTGAACTAGTTATGGCCATTGTGTATAGGAAGCACAGTTCTTTGGTTCTGAGCAAGCTGACTGTTCTGGCTCTATAGGAAACACAGTAGAGTAGAAGAGTGCTGCTTTCTCAAAAGCAGAGTGTGTTTCTTGTAAGGCGAGCCAGAGTTTAATTCCCTTTCATAAACGGAGTTGAATCACATGCAATTTCTGATCCTAGCAGCAAGAGTTGTTTTCTGGTAAGGAGATTCACTATTGTGCTCAATTGGCCATACACATTGCAAATAGCACTCGCGTCTGTTCCCAGCAAATGCAGTGTATTGGACACAAGAGAAACTACTGTTCTTGTCAGTTTCCTAAGCAGAGTTGAATTAGATATGGCCCTTGTGTGTAGGAAGCACAGTGTGTTTCTTGTAAGTCGAGCCAGAGTTTAATTCCCTTTCATAAACGGAGTTGAATCACATGCAGTTTCTGGTCCTAGCAGCAAAAGTTGTTTTCTGGTAAGGAGATTCACTATTTACTCAATTGGCCATACACATTGCAAATAGCACTCGCGTCTTATCCCAGCAAATGCAGTGTATTGGACGCAAGAGAAACTACTGTTCTTGTCAGTTTCCTAAGCAGAGTTGAATTAGATATGGCCCTTGTGTGTAGGAATCACAGTTCTTTAGTTCTGAGCAAGCTGACTGTTCTGGCTATATAGGAAACACAGTAGAGTAGAAGAGTGCTGCTTTCTCAAAAGCAGAGTGTGTTTCTTGTAAGGCAAGCTAGAGTTGAATTCCCTTTCATAAACGGAGTTGAATCACATGCAGTTTCTGGTCCTAGCACCAAGAGTTGTTTTCTGGTAAGGAGAGTCACTATTGTGCTCATTTGGCCATACACAGTGCAAATAGCACTCGCGTCTGTACCCAGCAAGTGCATTGTATTGGACGCAAGAGAAACTACTGTTCTTGTCAGATTCCTAAGCAGAATTGAACTAGTTATGGCCATTGTGTATAGGAAGCACAGTTCTTTGGTTCTGAGCAAGCTGACTGTTCTGGCTCTATAGGAAACACAGTAGAGTAGAAGAGTGCTGCTTTCTCAAAAGCAGAGTGTGTTTCTTGTAAGGCGAGCCAGAGTTTAATTCCCTTTCATAAACGGAGTTGAATCACATGCAATTTCTGATCCTAGCAGCAAGAGTTGTTTTCTGGTAAGGAGATTCACTATTGTGCTCAATTGGCCATACACATTGCAAATAGCACTCGCGTCTGTTCCCAGCAAATGCAGTGTATTGGACACAAGAGAAACTACTGTTCTTGTCAGTTTCCTAAGCAGAGTTGAATTAGATATGGCCCTTGTGTGTAGGAAGCACAGTTCTTTAGTTCTGAGCAAGCTGACAGTTCTGGCTGTATAGGAAACACAGTACAGTAGAAGAGTGCTACTTTCTCTAAAGCAGAGTGTGTTTCTTGTAAGGCGAGCTAGAGTTGAATTCCCTTTCATAAACGGAGTTGAATCACATGCAGTTTCTGGTCCTAGCAGCAAAAGTTGTTTTCTGGTAAGGAGAGTCACTATTGTGCTCAATTGGCCATACACATTGCAAATAGCACTCGCGTCTTATCCCAGCAAATGCAGTGTATTGGACGCAAGAGAAACTACTGTTCTTGTCAGTTTCCTAAGCAGAGTTGAACTAGTTATGGCCATTGTGTGTAGGAAGCACAGTTCTTTGGTTCTGAGCAAGCTGACTGTTCTGGCTCTATAGGAAACACAGTAGAGTAGAAGAGTGCTGCTTTCTCAAAAGCAGAGTGTGTTTCTTGTAAGGCGAGCCAGAGTTTAATTCCCTTTCATAAACGGAGTTGAATCACATGCAATTTCTGATCCTAGCAGCAAGAGTTGTTTTCTGGTAAGGAGATTCACTATTGTGCTCAATTGGCCATACACATTGCAAATAGCACTCGCGTCTGTTCCCAGCAAATGCAGTGTATTGGACACAAGAGAAACTACTGTTCTTGTCAGTTTCCTAAGCAGAGTTGAATTAGATATGGCCCTTGTGTGTAGGAAGCACAGTTCTTTAGTTCTGAGCAAGCTGACTGTTCTGGCTATATAGGAAACACATTAGAGTAGAAGAGTGCTGCTTTTTCAAAAGCAGAGTGTGTTTCTTGTAAGTCGAGCCAGAGTTTAATTCCCTTTCATAAACGGAGTTGAATCACATGCAGTTTCTGGTCCTAGCAGCAAAAGTTGTTTTCTGGTAAGGAGATTCACTATTGTGCTCAATTGGCCATACACAGTGCAAATAGCACTCGCGTCTTATCCCAGCAAATGCAGTGTATTGGACGCAAGAGAAACTACTGTTCTTGTCAGTTTCCTAAGCAGAGTTGAATTAGATATGGCCCTTGTGTGTAGGAAGCACAGTTCTTTAGTTCTGAGCAAGCTGACAGTTCTGGCTGTATAGGAAACACAGTAGAGTAGAAGAGTGCTGCTTTCTCTAAAGCAGAGTGTGTTTCTTGTAAGGCGAGCTAGAGTTGAATTCCCTTTCATAAACGGAGTTGAATCACATGCAGTTTCTGGTCCTAGCAGCAAAAGTTGTTTTCTGGTAAGGAGAGTCACTATTGTGCTCATTTGGCCATACACAGTGCAAATAGCACTCGCGTCTGTACCCAGCAAGTGCATTGTATTGGACGCAAGAGAAACTACTGTTCTTGTCAGATTCCTAAGCAGAGTTGAACTAGTTGTGGCCATTGTGTCTAGGAAGCACAGTTCTTTGGTTCTGAGCAAGCTGACTGTTCTGGCTCTATAGGAAACACAGTAGAGTAGAAGAGTGCTGCTTTCTCAAAAGCAGAGTGTGTTTCTTGTAAGGCGAGCCAGAGTTTAATTCCCTTTCATAAACGGAGTTGAATCACATGCAATTTCTGATCCTAGCAGCAAGAGTTGTTTTCTGGTAAGGAGATTCACTATTGTGCTCAATTGGCCATACACATTGCAAATAGCACTCGCGTCTGTTCCCAGCAAATGCAGTGTATTGGACACAAGAGAAACTACTGTTCTTGTCAGTTTCCTAAGCAGAGTTGAATTAGATATGGCCCTTGTGTGTAGGAAGCACAGTGTGTTTCTTGTAAGTCGAGCCAGAGTTTAATTCCCTTTCATAAACGGAGTTGAATCACATGCAGTTTCTGGTCCTAGCAGCAAAAGTTGTTTTCTGGTAAGGAGATTCACTATTTACTCAATTGGCCATACACATTGCAAATAGCACTCGCGTCTTATCCCAGCAAATGCAGTGTATTGGACGCAAGAGAAACTACTGTTCTTGTCAGTTTCCTAAGCAGAGTTGAATTAGATATGGCCCTTGTGTGTAGGAATCACAGTTCTTTAGTTCTGAGCAAGCTGACTGTTCTGGCTATATAGGAAACACAGTAGAGTAGAAGAGTGCTGCTTTCTCAAAAGCAGAGTGTGTTTCTTGTAAGGCAAGCTAGAGTTGAATTCCCTTTCATAAACGGAGTTGAATCACATGCAGTTTCTGGTCCTAGCACCAAGAGTTGTTTTCTGGTAAGGAGAGTCACTATTGTGCTCATTTGGCCATACACAGTGCAAATAGCACTCGCGTCTGTACCCAGCAAGTGCATTGTATTGGATGCAAGAGAAACTACTGTTCTTGTCAGATTCCTAAGCAGAATTGAACTAGTTATGGCCATTGTGTATAGGAAGCACAGTTCTTTGGTTCTGAGCAAGCTGACTGTTCTGGCTCTATAGGAAACACAGTAGAGTAGAAGAGTGCTGCTTTCTCAAAAGCAGAGTGTGTTTCTTGTAAGGCGAGCCAGAGTTTAATTCCCTTTCATAAACGGAGTTGAATCACATGCAATTTCTGATCCTAGCAGCAAGAGTTGTTTTCTGGTAAGGAGATTCACTATTGTGCTCAATTGGCCATACACATTGCAAATAGCACTCGCGTCTGTTCCCAGCAAATGCAGTGTATTGGACACAAGAGAAACTACTGTTCTTGTCAGTTTCCTAAGCAGAGTTGAATTAGATATGGCCCTTGTGTGTAGGAAGCACAGTTCTTTAGTTCTGAGCAAGCTGACAGTTCTGGCTGTATAGGAAACACAGTAGAGTAGAAGAGTGCTGCTTTCTCTAAAGCAGAGTGTGTTTCTTGTAAGGCGAGCTAGAGTTGAATTCCCTTTCATAAACGGAGTTGAATCACATGCAGTTTCTGGTCCTAGCAGCAAAAGTTGTTTTCTGGTAAGGAGAGTCACTATTGTGCTCAATTGGCCATACACATTGCAAATAGCACTCGCGTCTTATCCCAGCAAATGCAGTGTATTGGACGCAAGAGAAACTACTGTTCTTGTCAGTTTCCTAAGCAGAGTTGAACAAGTTATGGCCATTGTGTGTAGGAAGCACAGTTCTTTAGTTCTGAGCAAGCTGACTGTTCTGGCTCTATAGGAAACACAGTAGAGTAGAAGAGTGCTGCTTTCCCAAAAGGAGAGTGTGTTTCTTGTAAGGCGAGCCAGAGTTTAATTCCCTTTCATAAACGGAGTTGAATCACATGCAATTTCTGGTCCTAGCAGCAAGAGTTTTTTTCTGGTAAGGAGATTCATTATTGTGCTCAATTGGCGTTACACATTGCAAATAGCATCGCGTCTGTTCCAAGCAAATGCAGTGTATTGGACGCAAGAGAAACTACTGTTCTTGTCAGTTTCCTAAGCAGAGTTGAATTAGATATGGCCCTTGTGTGTAGGAAGCACAGTTCTTTAGTTCTGAGCAAGCTGACAGTTCTGGCTATATAGGAAACACAGTAGAGTAGAAGAGTGCTGCTTTCTCAAAAGCAGAGTGTGCTTCTTGTAAGGCGAGCTAGAGTTGATTTCCCTTTCATAAACGGAGTTGAATCACATGCAGTTTCTGGTCCTAGCAGCAAAAGTTGTTTTCTGGTAAGGAGATTCACTATTGTGCTCAATTGGCCTTACACAGTGCAAATAGCACTCGCGTCTTATCCCAGCAAATGCAGTGTATTGGACTCAAGAGAAACTACTGTTCTTGTCAGTTTCCTAAGCAGAGTTGAATTAGATATGGCCCTTGTGTGTAGGAAGCACAGTTCTTTAGTTCTGAGCAAGCTGACTGTTCTGGCTATATAGGAAACACAGTAGAGTAGAAGAGTGCTGCTTTCTCAAAAGCAGAGTGTGTTTCTTGTAAGGCAAGCTAGAGTTGAATTCCCTTTCATAAACGGAGTTGAATCACATACAGTTTCTGGTCCTAGCACCAAGAGTTGGTTTCTGGTAAGGAGAGTCACTATTGTGCTCATTTGGCCATACACAGTGAAAATAGCACTCGCGTCTGTTCCCACCAAATGCAGTGTATTGGACGCAAGAGAAACTACTGTTCTTGTCAGTTTCCTAAGCAGAGTTGAACTAGTTATGGCCATTGTGTGTAGGAAGCACAGTTCTTTGGTTCTGAGCAAGCTGACTGTTCTGGCTCTATAGCAAACACAGTAGAGTAGAAGAGTGCTGCTTTCACAAAAGCAAAGTGTGTTTCTTGTAAGGCCAGCCAGAATTTAATTCCCTTTCATAAACGGAGTTGAATCACATGCAATTTCTGGCCCTAGCAGCAAGAGTTGTTTTCTGGTAAGGAGATTCACTATTGTGCTCAATTGGCCATACACATTGCAAATAGCACTCGCGTCTGTTCCCAGCAAATGCAGTGTATTGGACACAAGAGAAACTACTGTTCTTGTAAGTTTCCTAAGCAGAGTTGAATTAGATATGGCCCTTGTGTGTAGGAAGCACAGGTCTTTAGTTCTGAGCAAGCTGACTGTTCTGGCTATATAGGAATCACAGTAGAGTAGAAGAGTGCTGCTTTCTCTAAAGCAGAGTGTGTTTCTTGTAAGTCGAGCCAGAGTTTAATTCCCTTTCATAAACGGAGTTGAATCACATGCAGTTTCTGGTCCTAGCAGCAAGAGTTGTTTTCTGGTAAGGAGAGTCACTATTGTGCTCAATTGGCCATACACAGTGCAAATAGCACTCGCGTCTTATCCCAGCAAATGCAGTGTATTGGATGCAAGAGAAACTACTGTTTTTGTCAGTTTCCTAAGCAGAGTTGAATTAGATATGGCCTTTGTGTGTAGGAAGCACAGTTCTTTATTTCTGAGCAAGCTGACTGTTCTGGCTATATAGGAAACACATTAGAGTAGAAAAGTGCTGCTTTTTCAAAAGCAGAGTGTGTTTCTTGTAAGGCGAGCTAGAGTTGATTTCCCTTTCATAAACGGAGTTGAATCACATACAGTTTCTGGTCCTAGCAGCAAAAGTTGTTTTCTGGTAAGGAGATTCACTATTGTGCTCAATTGGCCATACACATTGCAAATAGCACTCGCGTCTTTTCCAGCAAATGCAGTGTATTGGACGCAAGAGAAACTACTGTTCTTGTCAGTTTCCTAAGCAGAGTTGAATTAGATATGGCCCTTGTGTGTCGGAAGCACAGTTCTTTAGTTCTGAGCAAGCTGACTGTTCTGGCTATATAGGAAACACAGTAGAGTAGAAGAGTGCTGCTTTCTCAAAAGCAGAGTGTGTTTCTTGTAAGGCAAGCGAGAGTTGAATTCCCTTTCATAAACGGAGTTGAATCACATGCAGTTTCTGGTCCTAGCACCAAGAGTTGTTTTCTGGTAAGGAGAGTCACTATTGTGCTCATTTGGCCATACACATTGCAAATAGCACTCGCGTCTGTTCCCAGCAAATGCAGTGTATTGGACACAAGAGAAACTACTGTTCTTGTCAGTTTCCTAAGCAGAGTTGAATTAGATATGGCCCTTGTGTGTAGGAAGCACAGTTCTTTAGTTCTGAGCAAGCTGACTGTTCTGGCTATATAGGAATCACAGTAGAGTAGAAGAGTGCTGCTTTCTCTAAAGCAGAGTGTGTTTCTTGTAAGTCGAGCCAGAGTTTAATTCCCTTTCATAAACGGAGTTGAATCACATGCAGTTTCTGGTCCTAGCAGCAAGAGTTGTTTTCTGGTAAGGAGAGTCACTATTGTGCTCAATTGGCCATACACAGTGCAAATAGCACTCGCGTCTTATCCCAGCAAATGCAGTGTATTGGATGCAAGAGAAACTACTGTTCTTGTCAGTTTCCTAAGCAGAGTTGAATTAGATATGGCCTTTGTGTGTAGGAAGCACAGTTCTTTAGTTCTGAGCAAGCTGACTGTTCTGGCTATATAGGAAAAAAAGTAGAGTAGAAGAGTGCTGCTTTCTCAAAAGCAGAGTGTGTTTCTTGTAAGGCAAGCGAGAGTTGAATTCCCTTTCATAAACGGAGTTGAATCACATGCAGTTTCTGGTCCTAGCACCAAGAGTTGTTTTCTGGTAAGGAGAGTCACTATTGTGCTCATTTGGCCATACACATTGCAAATAGCACTCGCGTCTGTTCCCAGCAAATGCAGTGTATTGGACACAAGAGAAACTACTGTTCTTGTCAGTTTCCTAAGCAGAGTTGAATTAGATATGGCCCTTGTGTGTAGGAAGCACAGTTCTTTAGTTCTGAGCAAGCTGACAGTTCTGGCTATATAGGAAACACAGTAGAGTAGAAGAGTGCTGCTTTCTCAAAAGCAGAGTGTGTTTCTTGTAAGGCGAGCTAGAGTTGATTTCCCTTTCATAAACGGAGTTGAATCACATGCAGTTTCTGGTCCTAGCAGGAAAAGTTGTTTTCTGGTAAGGAGATTCACTATTGTGCTCAATTGGCCTTACACAGTGCAAATAGCACTCGCGTCTTATCCCAGCAAATGCAGTGTATTGGACACAAGAGAAACTACTGTTCTTGTCAGTTTCCTAAGCAGAGTTGAATTAGATATGGCCCTTGTGTGTAGGAAGCACAGTTCTTTAGTTCTGAGCAAGCTGACTGTTCTGGCTATATAGGAAACACATTAGAGTAGAAGAGTGCTGCTTTTTCAAAAGCAGAGTGTGTTTCTTGTAAGTCGAGCTAGAGTTGATTTCCCTTTCATAAACGGAGTTGAATCACATGCAGTTTCTGGTCCTAGCAGCAAAAGTTGTTTTCTGGTAAGGAGATTCACTATTGTGCTCAATTGGCCATACACAGTGCAAATAGCACTCGCGTCTGTAATCCCAGCAAATGCAGTGTATTGGACGCAAGAGAAACTACTGTTCTTGTCAGTTTCCTAAGCAGAGTTGAATTAGATATGGCCCTTGTGTGTAGGAAGCACAGTTCTTTAGTTCTGAGCAAGCTGACTGTTCTGGCTATATAGGAAACACAGTAGAGTAGAAGAGTGCTGCTTTCTCAAAAGCAGAGTGTGTTTCTTGTAAGGCAAGCTAGAGTTGAATTCCCTTTCATAAACGGAGTTGAATCACATGCAGTTTCTGGTCCTAGCACCAAGAGTTGTTTTCTGGTAAGGAGAGTCACTATTGTGCTCATTTGGCCATACACAGTGCAAATAGCACTCGCGTCTGTACCCAGCAAGTGCATTGTATTGGACGCAAGAGAAACTACTGTTCTTGTCAGTTTCCTAAGCAGAGTTGAATTAGATATGGCCCTTGTGTGTAGGAAGCACAGTTCTTTAGTTCTGAGCAAGCTGACTGTTCTGGCTATATAGGAAACACAGTAGAGTAGAAGAGTGCTGCTTTCTCAAAAGCAGAGTGTGTTTCTTGTAAGGCGAGCTAGAGTTGAATTCCCTTTCATAAACGGAGTTGAATCACATGCAGTTTCTGGTCCTAGCAGCAAAAGTTGTTTTCTGGTAAGGAGATTCACTATTGTGCTCAATTGGCCATACACAGTGCAAATAGCACTCGCGTCTTATCCCAGCAAATGCAGTGTATTGGACGCAAGAGAAACTACTGTTCTTGTCAGTTTCCTAAGCAGAGTTGAATTAGATATGGCCCTTGTGTGTAGGAAGCACAGTTCTTTAGTTCTGAGCAAGCTGACTGTTCTGGCTATATAGGAAACACAGTAGAGTAGAAGAGTGCTGCTTTCTCAAAAGCAGAGTGTGTTTCTTGTAAGGCGAGCTAGAGTTGAATTCCCTTTCATAAACGGAGTTGAATCACATGCAGTTTCTGGTCCTAGCACCAAAAGTTGTTTTCTGGTAAGGAGAGTCACTATTGTGCTCATTTGGCCATACACAGTGCAAATAGCACTCGCGTCTGTACCCAGCAAGTGCATTGTATTGGACGCAAGAGAAACTACTGTTCTTGTCAGTTTCCTAAGCAGAGTTGAATTAGATATAGCCCTTGTGTGTAGGAAGCACAGTTCTTTAGTTCTGAGCAAGCTGACAGTTCTGGATATATAGGAAACACAGTAGAGTAGAAGAGTGCTGTTTTCTCTAAAGCAGAGTGTGTTTCTTGTAAGGCGAGCTAGAGTTGATTTCCCTTTCATAAACGGAGTTGAATCACATGCAGTTTCTGGTCCTAGCAGCAAAAGTTGTTTTCTGGTAAGGAGATTCACTATTGTGCTCAATTGGCCTTAGACAGTGCAAATAGCACTCGCGTCTTATCCCAGCAAATGCAGTGTATTGGACGCAAGAGAAACTACTGTTCTTGTCAGTTTCCTAAGCAGAGTTGAATTAGATATTGCCCTTGTGTGTAGGAAGCACAGTTCTTTAGTTCTGAGCAAGCTGACTGTTCTGGCTATATAGGAAACACAGTAGAGTAGAAGAGTGCTGCTTTCTCAAAAGCAGAGTGTGTTTCTTGTAAGGCGAGCTAGAGTTGAATTCCCTATCATAAACGGAGTTGAATCACATGCAGTTTCTGGTCCTAGCACCAAGAGTTGTTTTCTGGTAAGGAGAGTCACTATTGTGCTCATTTGGCCATACACAGTGCAAATAGCACTCGCGTCTGTACCCAGCAAGTGCATTGTATTGGACGCAAGAGAAACTACTGTTCTTGTCAGTTTCCTAAGCAGAGTTGAATTAGATATAGCCCTTGTGTGTAGGAAGCACAGTTCTTTAGTTCTGAGCAAGCTGACAGTTCTGGATATATAGGAAACACAGTAGAGTAGAAGAGTGCTGTTTTCTCTAAAGCAGAGTGTGTTTCTTGTAAGGCGAGCTAGAGTTGATTTCCCTTTCATAAACGGAGTTGAATCACATGCAGTTTCTGGTCCTAGCAGCAAAAGTTGTTTTCTGGTAAGGAGATTCACTATTGTGCTCAATTGGCCTTAGACAGTGCAAATAGCACTCGCGTCTTATCCCAGCAAATGCAGTGTATTGGACGCAAGAGAAACTACTGTTCTTGTCAGTTTCCTAAGCAGAGTTGAATTAGATATTGCCCTTGTGTGTAGGAAGCACAGTTCTTTAGTTCTGAGCAAGCTGACTGTTCTGGCTATATAGGAAACACAGTAGAGTAGAAGAGTGCTGCTTTCTCAAAAGCAGAGTGTGTTTCTTGTAAGGCGAGCTAGAGTTGAATTCCCTATCATAAACGGAGTTGAATCACATGCAGTTTCTGGTCCTAGCACCAAGAGTTGTTTTCTGGTAAGGAGATTCACTATTGTGCTCAATTGGCCATACACAGTGCAAATAGCACTCGCGTCTTAATCCAGCAAATACAGTGTATTGGACACAAGAGAAACTACTGTTCTTGTCAGTTTCCTAAGCAGAGTTGAATTAGATATGGCCCTTGTGTGCATGAAGCACAGTTCTTTAGTTCTGAGCAAGCTGACTGTTCTGGCTATATAGGAAACACAGTAGAGTAGAAGAGTGCTGCTTTCTCTAAAGCAGAGTGTGTTTCTTGTAAGGCAAGATAGAGTTGAATTCCCTTTCATAAACGGAGTTGAATCACATGCAGTTTCTGGTCCTAGCACCAAGAGTTGTTTTCTGGTAAGGAGAGTCACTATTGTGCTCATTTGGCCATACACAGTGCAAATAGCACTCGCGTCTGTACCCAGCAAGTGCATTGTATTGGACGCAAGAGAAACTACTGTTCTTGTCAGTTTCCTAAGCAGAGTTGAATTAGATATAGCCCTTGTGTGTAGGAAGCACAGTTCTTTAGTTCTGAGCAAGCTGACAGTTCTGGATATATAGGAAACACAGTAGAGTAGAAGAGTGCTGTTTTCTCTAAAGCAGAGTGTGTTTCTTGTAAGGCGAGCTAGAGTTGATTTCCCTTTCATAAACGGAGTTGAATCACATGCAGTTTCTGGTCCTAGCAGCAAAAGTTGTTTTCTGGTAAGGAGATTCACTATTGTGCTCAATTGGCCTTAGACAGTGCAAATAGCACTCGCGTCTTATCCCAGCAAATGCAGTGTATTGGACGCAAGAGAAACTACTGTTCTTGTCAGTTTCCTAAGCAGAGTTGAATTAGATATTGCCCTTGTGTGTAGGAAGCACAGTTCTTTAGTTCTGAGCAAGCTGACTGTTCTGGCTATATAGGAAACACAGTAGAGTAGAAGAGTGCTGCTTTCTCAAAAGCAGAGTGTGTTTCTTGTAAGGCGAGCTAGAGTTGAATTCCCTATCATAAACGGAGTTGAATCACATGCAGTTTCTGGTCCTAGCACCAAGAGTTGTTTTCTGGTAAGGAGAGTCACTATTGTGCTCATTTGGCCATACACAGTGCAAATAGCACTCGCGTCTGTACCCAGCAAGTGCATTGTATTGGACGCAAGAGAAACTACTGTTCTTGTCAGTTTCCTAAGCAGAGTTGAATTAGATATAGCCCTTGTGTGTAGGAAGCACAGTTCTTTAGTTCTGAGCAAGCTGACAGTTCTGGATATATAGGAAACACAGTAGAGTAGAAGAGTGCTGTTTTCTCTAAAGCAGAGTGTGTTTCTTGTAAGGCGAGCTAGAGTTGATTTCCCTTTCATAAACGGAGTTGAATCACATGCAGTTTCTGGTCCTAATAGCAAAAGTTGTTTTCTGGTAAGGAGATTCACTATTGTGCTCAATTGGCCTTAGACAGTGCAAATAGCACTCGCGTCTTATCCCAGCAAATGCAGTGTATTGGACGCAAGAGAAACTACTGTTCTTGTCAGTTTCCTAAGCAGAGTTGAATTAGATATTGCCCTTGTGTGTAGGAAGCACAGTTCTTTAGTTCTGAGCAAGCTGACTGTTCTGGCTATATAGGAAACACAGTAGAGTAGAAGAGTGCTGCTTTCTCAAAAGCAGAGTGTGTTTCTTGTAAGGCGAGCTAGAGTTGAATTATCTATCATAAACGGAGTTGAATCACATGCAGTTTCTGGTCCTAGCACCAAGAGTTGTTTTCTGGTAAGGAGATTCACTATTGTGCTCAATTGGCCATACACAGTGCAAATAGCACTCGCGTCTTAATCCAGCAAATACAGTGTATTGGACACAAGAGAAACTAATGTTCTTGTCAGTTTCCTAAGCAGAGTTGAATTAGATATGGCCCTTGTGTGCATGAAGCACAGTTCTTTAGTTCTGAGCAAGCTGACTGTTCTGGCTATATAGGAAACACAGTAGAGTAGAAGAGTGCTGCTTTCTCTAAAGCAGAGTGTGTTTCTTGTAAGGCAAGATAGAGTTGAATTCCCTTTCATAAACGGAGTTGAATCACATGCAGTTTCTGGTCCTAGCAAGGAGAGTCACTATTGTGCTCAATTGGCCATACACAGTGCAAATAGCACTCGCGTCTTATCCCAGCAAATGCAGTGTATTGGATGCAAGAGAAACTACTGTTCTTGTCAGTTTCCTAAGCAGAGTTGAATTAGATATTGTCCTTGTGTGTAGGAAGCACAGTTCTTTAGTTCTGAGCAAGCTGACAGTTCTGGCTATATAGGAAACACTGCTTTCTCTAAAGCAGAGTGTGTTTCTTGTAAGGCGAGCTAGAGTTGATTTCCCTTTCATAAACGGAGTTGAATCACATGCAGTTTCTGGTCCTAGCAGTAAAAGTTGATTTCTGGTAGGAGATTCACTATTGTGCTCAATTGGCCATACACAGTGCAAATAGCACTCGCGTCTTAATCCAGCAAATGCAGTGTATTGGACGCAAGAGAAACTACTGTTCTTGTCAGTTTCCTAAGCAGAGTTGAATTAGATATGGCCCTTGTGTGTAGGAAGCACAGTTCTTTAGTTCTGAGCAAGCTGACTGTTCTGGCTATATAGGAAACACAGTAGAGTAGAAGAGTGCTGCTTTCTCAAAAGCAGAGTGTGTTTCTTGTAAGGCAAGATTTCATAAACGGAGTTGAATCACATGCAGTTTCTGGTCCTAGCACCAAGAGTTGTTTTCTGGTAAGGAGAGTCACTATTGTGCTCATTTGGCCATACACAGTGCAAATAGCACTCGCGTCTGTACCCAGCAAGTGCACGCAAGAGAAACTACTGTTCTTGTCAGTTTCTGCAGAGTTGAATTAGATATAGCCCTTGTGTGTAGGAAGCACAGTTCTTTAAGAGCAAGCTGACAGTTCTGGATATATAGGAAACACAGTAGAGTAGAAGAGTGCTGTTTTCTCTAAAGCAGAGTGTTCACTATTGTGCTCATTTGGCCATACACAGTGCAAATAGCACTCGCGTCTGTACCCAGCAAGTGCATTGTATTGGACGCAAGAGAAACTACTGTTCTTGTCAGTTTCCTAAGCAGAGTTGAATTAGATATAGCCCTTGTGTGTAGGAAGCACAGTTCTTTAATTCTGAGCAAGCTGACAGTTCTGGATATATAGGAAACACAGTAGAGTAGAAGAGTGCTGTTTTCTCTAAAGCAGAGTGTGTTTCTTGTAAGGCGAGCTAGAGTTGATTTCCCTTTCATAAACAGAGTTGAATCACATGCAGTTTCTGGTCCTAGCAGCAAAAGTTGTTTTCTGGTAAGGAGATTCACTATTGTGCTCAATTGGCCTTAGACAGTGCAAATAGCACTCGCGTCTTATCCCAGCAAATGCAGTGTATTGGACGCAAGAGAAACTACTGTTCTTGTCAGTTTCCTAAGCAGAGTTGAATTAGATATTGCCCTTGTGTGTAGGAAGCACAGTTCTTTAGTTCTGAGCAAGCTGACTGTTCTGGCTATATAGGAAACACAGTAGAGTAGAAGAGTGCTGCTTTCTCAAAAGCAGAGTGTGTTTCTTGTAAGGCGAGCTAGAGTTGAATTCCCTATCATAAACGGAGTTGAATCACATGCAGTTTCTGGTCCTAGCACCAAGAGTTGTTTTCTGGTAAGGAGATTCACTATTGTGCTCAATTGGCCTTAGACAGTGCAAATAGCACTCGCGTCTTATCCCAGCAAATGCAGTGTATTGGACGCAAGAGAAACTACTGTTCTTGTCAGTTTCCTAAGCAGAGTTGAATTAGATATTGCCCTTGTGTGTAGGAAGCACAGTTCTTTAGTTCTGAGCAAGCTGACTGTTCTGGCTATATAGGAAACACAGTAGAGTAGAAGAGTGCTGCTTTCTCAAAAGCAGAGTGTGTTTCTTGTAAGGCGAGCTAGAGTTGAATTATCTATCATAAACGGAGTTGAATCACATGCAGTTTCTGGTCCTAGCACCAAGAGTTGTTTTCTGGTAAGGAGATTCACTATTGTGCTCAATTGGCCATACACAGTGCAAATAGCACTCGCGTCTTAATCCAGCAAATACAGTGTATTGGACACAAGAGAAACTAATGTTCTTGTCAGTTTCCTAAGCAGAGTTGAATTAGATATGGCCCTTGTGTGCATGAAGCACAGTTCTTTAGTTCTGAGCAAGCTGACTGTTCTGGCTATATAGGAAACACAGTAGAGTAGAAGAGTGCTGCTTTCTCTAAAGCAGAGTGTGTTTCTTGTAAGGCAAGATAGAGTTGAATTCCCTTTCATAAACGGAGTTGAATCACATGCAGTTTCTGGTCCTAACACCAAGAGTTGTTTTCTGGTAAGGAGAGTCACTATTGTGCTCAATTGGCCATACACAGTGCAAATAGCACTCGCGTCTTATCCCAGCAAATGCAGTGTATTGGATGCAAGAGAAACTACTGTTCTTGTCAGTTTCCTAAGCAGAGTTGAATTAGATATTGTCCTTGTGTGTAGGAAGCACAGTTCTTTAGTTCTGAGCAAGCTGACAGTTCTGGCTATATAGGAAACACAGTAGAGTAGAAGAGTGCTGCTTTCTCTAAAGCAGAGTGTGTTTCTTGTAAGGCGAGCTAGAGTTGATTTCCCTTTCATAAACGGAGTTGAATCACATGCAGTTTCTGGTCCTAGCAGTAAAAGTTGATTTCTGGTAGGAGATTCACTATTGTGCTCAATTGGCCATACACAGTGCAAATAGCACTCGCGTCTTAATCCAGCAAATGCAGTGTATTGGACGCAAGAGAAACTACTGTTCTTGTCAGTTTCCTAAGCAGAGTTGAATTAGATATGGCCCTTGTGTGTAGGAAGCACAGTTCTTTAGTTCTGAGCAAGCTGACTGTTCTGGCTATATAGGAAACACAGTAGAGTAGAAGAGTGCTGCTTTCTCAAAAGCAGAGTGTGTTTCTTGTAAGGCAAGATAGAGTTGAATTCCCTTTCATAAACGGAGTTGAATCACATGCAGTTTCTGGTCCTAGCAGCAAAAGTTGTTTTCTGGTAAGGAGATTCACTATTGTGCTCAATTGGCCTTAGACAGTGCAAATAGCACTCGCGTCTTATCCCAGCAAATGCAGTGTATTGGACGCAAGAGAAACTACTGTTCTTGTCAGTTTCCTAAGCAGAGTTGAATTAGATATTGCCCTTGTGTGTAGGAAGCACAGTTCTTTAGTTCTGAGCAAGCTGACTGTTCTGGCTATATAGGAAACACAGTAGAGTAGAAGAGTGCTGCTTTCTCAAAAGCAGAGTGTGTTTCTTGTAAGGCGAGCTAGAGTTGAATTCCCTATCATAAACGGAGTTGAATCACATGCAGTTTCTGGTCCTAGCACCAAGAGTTGTTTTCTGGTAAGGAGAGTCACTATTGTGCTCATTTGGCCATACACAGTGCAAATAGCACTCGCGTCTGTACCCAGCAAGTGCATTGTATTGGACGCAAGAGAAACTACTGTTCTTGTCAGTTTCCTAAGCAGAGTTGAATTAGATATAGCCCTTGTGTGTAGGAAGCACAGTTCTTTAGTTCTGAGCAAGCTGACAGTTCTGGATATATAGGAAACACAGTAGAGTAGAAGAGTGCTGTTTTCTCTAAAGCAGAGTGTGTTTCTTGTAAGGCGAGCTAGAGTTGATTTCCCTTTCATAAACGGAGTTGAATCACATGCAGTTTCTGGTCCTAATAGCAAAAGTTGTTTTCTGGTAAGGAGATTCACTATTGTGCTCAATTGGCCTTAGACAGTGCAAATAGCACTCGCGTCTTATCCCAGCAAATGCAGTGTATTGGACGCAAGAGAAACTACTGTTCTTGTCAGTTTCCTAAGCAGAGTTGAATTAGATATTGCACTTGTGTGTAGGAAGCACAGTTCTTTAGTTCTGAGCAAGCTGACTGTTCTGGCTATATAGGAAACACAGTAGAGTAGAAGAGTGCTGCTTTCTCAAAAGCAGAGTGTGTTTCTTGTAAGGCGAGCTAGAGTTGAATTATCTATCATAAACGGAGTTGAATCACATGCAGTTTCTGGTCCTAGCACCAAGAGTTGTTTTCTGGTAAGGAGATTCACTATTGTGCTCAATTGGCCATACACAGTGCAAATAGCACTCGCGTCTTAATCCAGCAAATACAGTGTATTGGACACAAGAGAAACTAATGTTCTTGTCAGTTTCCTAAGCAGAGTTGAATTAGATATGGCCCTTGTGTGCATGAAGCACAGTTCTTTAGTTCTGAGCAAGCTGACTGTTCTGGCTATATAGGAAACACAGTAGAGTAGAAGAGTGCTGCTTTCTCTAAAGCAGAGTGTGTTTCTTGTAAGGCAAGATAGAGTTGAATTCCCTTTCATAAACGGAGTTGAATCACATGCAGTTTCTGGTCCTAACACCAAGAGTTGTTTTCTGGTAAGGAGAGTCACTATTGTGCTCAATTGGCCATACACAGTGCAAATAGCACTCGCGTCTTATCCCAGCAAATGCAGTGTATTGGATGCAAGAGAAACTACTGTTCTTGTCAGTTTCCTAAGCAGAGTTGAATTAGATATTGTCCTTGTGTGTAGGAAGCACAGTTCTTTAGTTCTGAGCAAGCTGACAGTTCTGGCTATATAGGAAACAGAGTAGAGTAGAAGAGTGCTGCTTTCTCTAAAGCAGAGTGTGTTTCTTGTAAGGCGAGCTAGAGTTGATTTCCCTTTCATAAACGGAGTTGAATCACATGCAGTTTCTGGTCCTAGCAGTAAAAGTTGATTTCTGGTAGGAGATTCACTATTGTGCTCAATTGGCCATACACAGTGCAAATAGCACTCGCGTCTTAATCCAGCAAATGCAGTGTATTGGACGCAAGAGAAACTACTGTTCTTGTCAGTTTCCTAAGCAGAGTTGAATTAGATATGGCCCTTGTGTGTAGGAAGCACAGTTCTTTAGTTCTGAGCAAGCTGACTGTTCTGGCTATATAGGAAACACAGTAGAGTAGAAGAGTGCTGCTTTCTCAAAAGCAGAGTGTGTTTCTTGTAAGGCAAGATAGAGTTGAATTCCCTTTCATAAACGGAGTTGAATCACATGCAGTTTCTGGTCCTAGCACCAAGAGTTGTTTTCTGGTAAGGAGAGTCACTATTGTGCTCATTTGGCCATACACAGTGCAAATAGCACTCGCGTCTGTACCCAGCAAGTGCATTGTATTGGACGCAAGAGAAACTACTGTTCTTGTCAGTTTCCTAAGCAGAGTTGAATTAGATATAGCCCTTGTGTGTAGGAAGCACAGTTCTTTAATTCTGAGCAAGCTGACAGTTCTGGATATATAGGAAACACAGTAGAGTAGAAGAGTGCTGTTTTCTCTAAAGCAGAGTGTGTTTCTTGTAAGGCGAGCTAGAGTTGATTTCCCTTTCATAAACAGAGTTGAATCACATGCAGTTTCTGGTCCTAGCAGCAAAAGTTGTTTTCTGGTAAGGAGATTCACTATTGTGCTCAATTGGCCTTAGACAGTGCAAATAGCACTCGCGTCTTATCCCAGCAAATGCAGTGTATTGGACGCAAGAGAAACTACTGTTCTTGTCAGTTTCCTAAGCAGAGTTGAATTAGATATTGCCCTTGTGTGTAGGAAGCACAGTTCTTTAGTTCTGAGCAAGCTGACTGTTCTGGCTATATAGGAAACACAGTAGAGTAGAAGAGTGCTGCTTTCTCAAAAGCAGAGTGTGTTTCTTGTAAGGCGAGCTAGAGTTGAATTCCCTATCATAAACGGAGTTGAATCACATGCATTTTCTGGTCCTAGCACCAAGAGTTGTTTTCTGGTAAGGAGAGTCACTATTGTGCTCATTTGGCCATACACAGTGCAAATAGCACTCGCGTCTGTACCCAGCAAGTGCATTGTATTGGACGCAAGAGAAACTACTGTTCTTGTCAGTTTCCTAAGCAGAGTTGAATTAGATATAGCCCTTGTGTGTAGGAAGCACAGTTCTTTAGTTCTGAGCAAGCTGACAGTTCTGGATATATAGGAAACACAGTAGAGTAGAAGAGTACTGTTTTCTCTAAAGCAGAGTGTGTTTCTTGTAAGGCGAGCTAGAGTTGATTTCCCTTTCATAAACGGAGTTGAATCACATGCAGTTTCTGGTCCTAGCAGCAAAAGTTGTTTTCTGGTAAGGAGATTCACTATTGTGCTCAATTGGCCTTAGACAGTGCAAATAGCACTCGCGTCTTATCCCAGCAAATGCAGTGTATTGGACGCAAGAGAAACTACTGTTCTTGTCAGTTTCCTAAGCAGAGTTGAATTAGATATTGCCCTTGTGTGTAGGAAGCACAGTTCTTTAGTTCTGAGCAAGCTGACTGTTCTGGCTATATAGGAAACACAGTAGAGTAGAAGAGTGCTGCTTTCTCAAAAGCAGAGTGTGTTTCTTGTAAGGCGAGCTAGAGTTGAATTCCCTATCATAAACGGAGTTGAATCACATGCAGTTTCTGGTCCTAGCACCAAGAGTTGTTTTCTGGTAAGGAGATTCACTATTGTGCTCAATTGGCCATACACAGTGCAAATAGCACTCGCGTCTTATCCCAGCAAATACAGTGTATTGGAGACAAGAGAAACTACTGTTCTTGTCAGTTTCCTAAGCAGAGTTGAATTAGATATGGCCCTTGTGTACATGAAGCACAGTTCTTTAGTTCTGAGCAAGCTGACTGTTCTGGATATATAGGAAACACAGTAGAGTAGAAGAGTGCTGCTTTCTCTAAAGCAGAGTGTGTTTCTTGTAAGGCAAGACAGAGTTGAATTCCCTTTCATAAACGGAGTTGAATCACATGCAGTTTCTGGTCCTAGCAGTAAAAGTTGTTTTCTGGTAAGGAGATTCACTATTGTGCTCAATTGGCCATACACAGTGCAAATAGCACTCGCGTCTTAATCCAGCAAATGCAGTGTATTGGACGCAAGAGAAACTACTGTTCTTGTCAGTTTCCTAAGCAGAGTTGAATTAGATATGGTCCTTGTGTGTAGGAAGCACAGTTCTTTAGTTCTGAGCAAGCTGACTGTTCTGGCTATATAGGAAACACAGTAGAGTAGAAGAGTGCTGCTTTCTCAAAAGCAGAGTGTGTTTCTTGTAAGGCGAGCTAGAGTTGAATTCCCTATCATAAACGGAGTTGAATCACATGAATTTTCTGGTCCTAGCACCAAGAGTTGTTTTCTGGTAAGGAGAGTCACTATTGTGCTCATTTGGCCATACACAGTGCAAATAGCACTCGCGTCTGTACCCAGCAAGTGCATTGTATTGGACGCAAGAGAAACTACTGTTCTTGTCAGTTTCCTAAGCAGAGTTGAATTAGATATAGCCCTTGTGTGTAGGAAGCACAGTTCTTTAGTTCTGAGCAAGCTGACAGTTCTGGATATATAGGAAACACAGTAGAGTAGAAGAGTGCTGTTTTCTCTAAAGCAGAGTGTGTTTCTTGTAAGGCGAGCTAGAGTTGATTTCCCTTTCATAAACGGAGTTGAATCACATGCAGTTTCTGGTCCTAGCAGCAAAAGTTGTTTTCTGGTAAGGAGATTCACTATTGTGCTCAATTGGCCTTAGACAGTGCAAATAGCACTCGCGTCTTATCCCAGCAAATGCAGTGTATTGGACGCAAGAGAAACTACTGTTCTTGTCAGTTTCCTAAGCAGAGTTGAATTAGATATTGCACTTGTGTGTAGGAAGCACAGTTCTTTAGTTCTGAGCAAGCTGACTGTTCTGGCTATATAGGAAACACAGTAGAGTAGAAGAGTGCTGCTTTCTCAAAAGCAGAGTGTGTTTCTTGTAAGGCGAGCTAGAGTTGAATTATCTATCATAAACGGAGTTGAATCACATGCAGTTTCTGGTCCTAGCACCAAGAGTTGTTTTCTGGTAAGGAGATTCACTATTGTGCTCAATTGGCCATACACAGTGCAAATAGCACTCGCGTCTTAATCCAGCAAATACAGTGTATTGGACACAAGAGAAACTAATGTTCTTGTCAGTTTCCTAAGCAGAGTTGAATTAGATATGGCCCTTGTGTGCATGAAGCACAGTTCTTTAGTTCTGAGCAAGCTGACTGTTCTGGCTATATAGGAAACACAGTAGAGTAGAAGAGTGCTGCTTTCTCTAAAGCAGAGTGTGTTTCTTGTAAGGCAAGATAGAGTTGAATTCCCTTTCATAAACGGAGTTGAATCACATGCAGTTTCTGGTCCTAACACCAAGAGTTGTTTTCTGGTAAGGAGAGTCACTATTGTGCTCAATTGGCCATACACAGTGCAAATAGCACTCGCGTCTTATCCCAGCAAATGCAGTGTATTGGATGCAAGAGAAACTACTGTTCTTGTCAGTTTCCTAAGCAGAGTTGAATTAGATATTGTCCTTGTGTGTAGGAAGCACAGTTCTTTAGTTCTGAGCAAGCTGACAGTTCTGGCTATATAGGAAACAGAGTAGAGTAGAAGAGTGCTGCTTTCTCTAAAGCAGAGTGTGTTTCTTGTAAGGCGAGCTAGAGTTGATTTCCCTTTCATAAACGGAGTTGAATCACATGCAGTTTCTGGTCCTAGCAGTAAAAGTTGATTTCTGGTAGGAGATTCACTATTGTGCTCAATTGGCCATACACAGTGCAAATAGCACTCGCGTCTTAATCCAGCAAATGCAGTGTATTGGACGCAAGAGAAACTACTGTTCTTGTCAGTTTCCTAAGCAGAGTTGAATTAGATATGGCCCTTGTGTGTAGGAAGCACAGTTCTTTAGTTCTGAGCAAGCTGACTGTTCTGGCTATATAGGAAACACAGTAGAGTAGAAGAGTGCTGCTTTCTCAAAAGCAGAGTGTGTTTCTTGTAAGGCAAGATAGAGTTGAATTCCCTTTCATAAACGGAGTTGAATCACATGCAGTTTCTGGTCCTAGCACCAAGAGTTGTTTTCTGGTAAGGAGAGTCACTATTGTGCTCATTTGGCCATACACAGTGCAAATAGCACTCGCGTCTGTACCCAGCAAGTGCATTGTATTGGACGCAAGAGAAACTACTGTTCTTGTCAGTTTCCTAAGCAGAGTTGAATTAGATATAGCCCTTGTGTGTAGGAAGCACAGTTCTTTAATTCTGAGCAAGCTGACAGTTCTGGATATATAGGAAACACAGTAGAGTAGAAGAGTGCTGTTTTCTCTAAAGCAGAGTGTGTTTCTTGTAAGGCGAGCTAGAGTTGATTTCCCTTTCATAAACAGAGTTGAATCACATGCAGTTTCTGGTCCTAGCAGCAAAAGTTGTTTTCTGGTAAGGAGATTCACTATTGTGCTCAATTGGCCTTAGACAGTGCAAATAGCACTCGCGTCTTATCCCAGCAAATGCAGTGTATTGGACGCAAGAGAAACTACTGTTCTTGTCAGTTTCCTAAGCAGAGTTGAATTAGATATTGCCCTTGTGTGTAGGAAGCACAGTTCTTTAGTTCTGAGCAAGCTGACTGTTCTGGCTATATAGGAAACACAGTAGAGTAGAAGAGTGCTGCTTTCTCAAAAGCAGAGTGTGTTTCTTGTAAGGCGAGCTAGAGTTGAATTCCCTATCATAAACGGAGTTGAATCACATGCATTTTCTGGTCCTAGCACCAAGAGTTGTTTTCTGGTAAGGAGAGTCACTATTGTGCTCATTTGGCCATACACAGTGCAAATAGCACTCGCGTCTGTACCCAGCAAGTGCATTGTATTGGACGCAAGAGAAACTACTGTTCTTGTCAGTTTCCTAAGCAGAGTTGAATTAGATATAGCCCTTGTGTGTAGGAAGCACAGTTCTTTAGTTCTGAGCAAGCTGACAGTTCTGGATATATAGGAAACACAGTAGAGTAGAAGAGTACTGTTTTCTCTAAAGCAGAGTGTGTTTCTTGTAAGGCGAGCTAGAGTTGATTTCCCTTTCATAAACGGAGTTGAATCACATGCAGTTTCTGGTCCTAGCAGCAAAAGTTGTTTTCTGGTAAGGAGATTCACTATTGTGCTCAATTGGCCTTAGACAGTGCAAATAGCACTCGCGTCTTATCCCAGCAAATGCAGTGTATTGGACGCAAGAGAAACTACTGTTCTTGTCAGTTTCCTAAGCAGAGTTGAATTAGATATTGCCTTGTGTGTAGGAAGCACAGTTCTTTAGTTCTGAGCAAGCTGACTGTTCTGGCTATATAGGAAACACAGTAGAGTAGAAGAGTGCTGCTTTCTCAAAAGCAGAGTGTGTTTCTTGTAAGGCGAGCTAGAGTTGAATTCCCTATCATAAACGGAGTTGAATCACATGCAGTTTCTGGTCCTAGCACCAAGAGTTGTTTTCTGGTAAGGAGAGTCACTATTGTGCTCAATTGGCCATACACAGTGCAAATAGCACTCGCGTCTTATCCCAGCAAATACAGTGTATTGGAGACAAGAGAAACTACTGTTCTTGTCAGTTTCCTAAGCAGAGTTGAATTAGATATGGCCCTTGTGTACATGAAGCACAGTTCTTTAGTTCTGAGCAAGCTGACTGTTCTGGATATATAGGAAACACAGTAGAGTAGAAGAGTGCTGCTTTCTCTAAAGCAGAGTGTGTTTCTTGTAAGGCAAGACAGAGTTGAATTCCCTTTCATAAACGGAGTTGAATCACATGCAGTTTCTGGTCCTAGCAGTAAAAGTTGTTTTCTGGTAAGGAGATTCACTATTGTGCTCAATTGGCCATACACAGTGCAAATAGCACTCGCGTCTTAATCCAGCAAATGCAGTGTATTGGACGCAAGAGAAACTACTGTTCTTGTCAGTTTCCTAAGCAGAGTTGAATTAGATATTGGTCTACACACATGGTCCTTGTGTGTCTGTACCCAGCAAGTGCATTGTATTGGACGCAAGAGAAACTACTGTTCTTGTCAGTTTCCTAAGCAGAGTTGAATTAGATATAGCCCTTGTGTGTAGGAAGCACAGTTCTTTAGTTCTGAGCAAGCTGACAGTTCTGGATATATAGGAAACACAGTAGAGTAGAAGAGTGCTGTTTTCTCTAAAGCAGAGTGTGTTTCTTGTAAGGCGAGCTAGAGTTGATTTCCCTTTCATAAACGGAGTTGAATCACATGCAGTTTCTGGTCCTAGCATCAAAAGTTGTTTTCTGGTAAGGAGATTCACTATTGTGCTCAATTGGCCTTAGACAGTGCAAATAGCACTCGCGTCTTATCCCAGCAAATGCAGTGTATTGGACGCAAGAGAAACTACTGTTCTTGTCAGTTTCCTAAGCAGAGTTGAATTAGATATTGCCCTTGTGTGTAGGAAGCACAGTTCTTTAGTTCTGAGCAAGCTGACTGTTCTGGCTATATAGGAAACACAGTAGAGTAGAAGAGTGCTGCTTTCTCAAAAGCAGAGTGTGTTTCTTGTAAGGCGAGCTAGAGTTGAATTCCCTATCATAAACGGAGTTGAATCACATGCAGTTTCTGGTCCTAGCACCAAGAGTTGTTTTCTGGTAAGGAGAGTCACTATTGTGCTCATTTGGCCATACACAGTGCAAATAGCACTCGCGTCTGTACCCAGCAAGTGCATTGTATTGGACGCAAGAGAAACTACTGTTCTTGTCAGTTTCCTAAGCAGAGTTGAATTAGATATAGCCCTTGTGTGTAGGAAGCACAGTTCTTTAGTTCTGAGCAAGCTGACAGTTCTGGATATATAGGAAACACAGTAGAGTAGAAGAGTGCTGTTTTCTCTAAAGCAGAGTGTGTTTCTTGTAAGGCGAGCTAGAGTTGATTTCCCTTTCATAAACGGAGTTGAATCACATGCAGTTTCTGGTCCTAATAGCAAAAGTTGTTTTCTGGTAAGGAGATTCACTATTGTGCTCAATTGGCCTTAGACAGTGCAAATAGCACTCGCGTCTTATCCCAGCAAATGCAGTGTATTGGACGCAAGAGAAACTACTGTTCTTGTCAGTTTCCTAAGCAGAGTTGAATTAGATATTGCACTTGTGTGTAGGAAGCACAGTTCTTTAGTTCTGAGCAAGCTGACTGTTCTGGCTATATAGGAAACACAGTAGAGTAGAAGAGTGCTGCTTTCTCAAAAGCAGAGTGTGTTTCTTGTAAGGCGAGCTAGAGTTGAATTATCTATCATAAACGGAGTTGAATCACATGCAGTTTCTGGTCCTAGCACCAAGAGTTGTTTTCTGGTAAGGAGATTCACTATTGTGCTCAATTGGCCATACACAGTGCAAATAGCACTCGCGTCTTAATCCAGCAAATACAGTGTATTGGACACAAGAGAAACTAATGTTCTTGTCAGTTTCCTAAGCAGAGTTGAATTAGATATGGCCCTTGTGTGCATGAAGCACAGTTCTTTAGTTCTGAGCAAGCTGACTGTTCTGGCTATATAGGAAACACAGTAGAGTAGAAGAGTGCTGCTTTCTCTAAAGCAGAGTGTGTTTCTTGTAAGGCAAGATAGAGTTGAATTCCCTTTCATAAACGGAGTTGAATCACATGCAGTTTCTGGTCCTAACACCAAGAGTTGTTTTCTGGTAAGGAGAGTCACTATTGTGCTCAATTGGCCATACACAGTGCAAATAGCACTCGCGTCTTATCCCAGCAAATGCAGTGTATTGGATGCAAGAGAAACTACTGTTCTTGTCAGTTTCCTAAGCAGAGTTGAATTAGATATTGTCCTTGTGTGTAGGAAGCACAGTTCTTTAGTTCTGAGCAAGCTGACAGTTCTGGCTATATAGGAAACACAGTAGAGTAGAAGAGTGCTGCTTTCTCTAAAGCAGAGTGTGTTTCTTGTAAGGCGAGCTAGAGTTGATTTCCCTTTCATAAACGGAGTTGAATCACATGCAGTTTCTGGTCCTAGCAGTAAAAGTTGATTTCTGGTAGGAGATTCACTATTGTGCTCAATTGGCCATACACAGTGCAAATAGCACTCGCGTCTTAATCCAGCAAATGCAGTGTATTGGACGCAAGAGAAACTACTGTTCTTGTCAGTTTCCTAAGCAGAGTTGAATTAGATATGGCCCTTGTGTGTAGGAAGCACAGTTCTTTAGTTCTGAGCAAGCTGACTGTTCTGGCTATATAGGAAACACAGTAGAGTAGAAGAGTGCTGCTTTCTCAAAAGCAGAGTGTGTTTCTTGTAAGGCAAGATAGAGTTGAATTCCCTTTCATAAACGGAGTTGAATCACATGCAGTTTCTGGTCCTAGCACCAAGAGTTGTTTTCTGGTAAGGAGAGTCACTATTGTGCTCATTTGGCCATACACAGTGCAAATAGCACTCGCGTCTGTACCCAGCAAGTGCATTGTATTGGACGCAAGAGAAACTACTGTTCTTGTCAGTTTCCTAAGCAGAGTTGAATTAGATATAGCCCTTGTGTGTAGGAAGCACAGTTCTTTAATTCTGAGCAAGCTGACAGTTCTGGATATATAGGAAACACAGTAGAGTAGAAGAGTGCTGTTTTCTCTAAAGCAGAGTGTGTTTCTTGTAAGGCGAGCTAGAGTTGATTTCCCTTTCATAAACAGAGTTGAATCACATGCAGTTTCTGGTCCTAGCAGCAAAAGTTGTTTTCTGGTAAGGAGATTCACTATTGTGCTCAATTGGCCTTAGACAGTGCAAATAGCACTCGCGTCTTATCCCAGCAAATGCAGTGTATTGGACGCAAGAGAAACTACTGTTCTTGTCAGTTTCCTAAGCAGAGTTGAATTAGATATTGCCCTTGTGTGTAGGAAGCACAGTTCTTTAGTTCTGAGCAAGCTGACTGTTCTGGCTATATAGGAAACACAGTAGAGTAGAAGAGTGCTGCTTTCTCAAAAGCAGAGTGTGTTTCTTGTAAGGCGAGCTAGAGTTGAATTCCCTATCATAAACGGAGTTGAATCACATGCAGTTTCTGGTCCTAGCACCAAGAGTTGTTTTCTGGTAAGGAGATTCACTATTGTGCTCAATTGGCCTTAGACAGTGCAAATAGCACTCGCGTCTTATCCCAGCAAATGCAGTGTATTGGACGCAAGAGAAACTACTGTTCTTGTCAGTTTCCTAAGCAGAGTTGAATTAGATATTGCACTTGTGTGTAGGAAGCACAGTTCTTTAGTTCTGAGCAAGCTGACTGTTCTGGCTATATAGGAAACACAGTAGAGTAGAAGAGTGCTGCTTTCTCAAAAGCAGAGTGTGTTTCTTGTAAGGCGAGCTAGAGTTGAATTATCTATCATAAACGGAGTTGAATCACATGCAGTTTCTGGTCCTAGCACCAAGAGTTGTTTTCTGGTAAGGAGATTCACTATTGTGCTCAATTGGCCATACACAGTGCAAATAGCACTCGCGTCTTAATCCAGCAAATACAGTGTATTGGACACAAGAGAAACTAATGTTCTTGTCAGTTTCCTAAGCAGAGTTGAATTAGATATGGCCCTTGTGTGCATGAAGCACAGTTCTTTAGTTCTGAGCAAGCTGACTGTTCTGGCTATATAGGAAACACAGTAGAGTAGAAGAGTGCTGCTTTCTCTAAAGCAGAGTGTGTTTCTTGTAAGGCAAGATAGAGTTGAATTCCCTTTCATAAACGGAGTTGAATCACATGCAGTTTCTGGTCCTAACACCAAGAGTTGTTTTCTGGTAAGGAGAGTCACTATTGTGCTCAATTGGCCATACACAGTGCAAATAGCACTCGCGTCTTATCCCAGCAAATGCAGTGTATTGGATGCAAGAGAAACTACTGTTCTTGTCAGTTTCCTAAGCAGAGTTGAATTAGATATTGTCCTTGTGTGTAGGAAGCACAGTTCTTTAGTTCTGAGCAAGCTGACAGTTCTGGCTATATAGGAAACAGAGTAGAGTAGAAGAGTGCTGCTTTCTCTAAAGCAGAGTGTGTTTCTTGTAAGGCGAGCTAGAGTTGATTTCCCTTTCATAAACGGAGTTGAATCACATGCAGTTTCTGGTCCTAGCAGTAAAAGTTGATTTCTGGTAGGAGATTCACTATTGTGCTCAATTGGCCATACACAGTGCAAATAGCACTCGCGTCTTAATCCAGCAAATGCAGTGTATTGGACGCAAGAGAAACTACTGTTCTTGTCAGTTTCCTAAGCAGAGTTGAATTAGATATGGCCCTTGTGTGTAGGAAGCACAGTTCTTTAGTTCTGAGCAAGCTGACTGTTCTGGCTATATAGGAAACACAGTAGAGTAGAAGAGTGCTGCTTTCTCAAAAGCAGAGTGTGTTTCTTGTAAGGCAAGATAGAGTTGAATTCCCTTTCATAAACGGAGTTGAATCACATGCAGTTTCTGGTCCTAGCAGCAAAAGTTGTTTTCTGGTAAGGAGAGTCACTATTGTGCTCAATTGGCCTTAGACAGTGCAAATAGCACTCGCGTCTTAATCCAGCAAATGCAGTGTATTGGACGCAAGAGAAACTACTGTTCTTGTCAGTTTCCTAAGCAGAGTTGAATTAGATATGGTCCTTGTGTGTAGGAAGCACAGTTCTTTAGTTCTGAGCAAGCTGACTGTTCTGGCTATATAGGAAACACAGTAGAGTAGAAGAGTGCTGCTTTCTCAAAAGCAGAGTGTGTTTCTTGTAAGGCGAGCTAGAGTTGAATTCCCTATCATAAACGGAGTTGAATCACATGAATTTTCTGGTCCTAGCACCAAGAGTTGTTTTCTGGTAAGGAGAGTCACTATTGTGCTCATTTGGCCATACACAGTGCAAATAGCACTCGCGTCTGTACCCAGCAAGTGCATTGTATTGGACGCAAGAGAAACTACTGTTCTTGTCAGTTTCCTAAGCAGAGTTGAATTAGATATAGCCCTTGTGTGTAGGAAGCACAGTTCTTTAGTTCTGAGCAAGCTGACAGTTCTGGATATATAGGAAACACAGTAGAGTAGAAGAGTGCTGTTTTCTCTAAAGCAGAGTGTGTTTCTTGTAAGGCGAGCTAGAGTTGATTTCCCTTTCATAAACGGAGTTGAATCACATGCAGTTTCTGGTCCTAATAGCAAAAGTTGTTTTCTGGTAAGGAGATTCACTATTGTGCTCAATTGGCCTTAGACAGTGCAAATAGCACTCGCGTCTTATCCCAGCAAATGCAGTGTATTGGACGCAAGAGAAACTACTGTTCTTGTCAGTTTCCTAAGCAGAGTTGAATTAGATATTGCACTTGTGTGTAGGAAGCACAGTTCTTTAGTTCTGAGCAAGCTGACTGTTCTGGCTATATAGGAAACACAGTAGAGTAGAAGAGTGCTGCTTTCTCAAAAGCAGAGTGTGTTTCTTGTAAGGCGAGCTAGAGTTGAATTATCTATCATAAACGGAGTTGAATCACATGCAGTTTCTGGTCCTAGCACCAAGAGTTGTTTTCTGGTAAGGAGATTCACTATTGTGCTCAATTGGCCATACACAGTGCAAATAGCACTCGCGTCTTAATCCAGCAAATACAGTGTATTGGACACAAGAGAAACTAATGTTCTTGTCAGTTTCCTAAGCAGAGTTGAATTAGATATGGCCCTTGTGTGCATGAAGCACAGTTCTTTAGTTCTGAGCAAGCTGACTGTTCTGGCTATATAGGAAACACAGTAGAGTAGAAGAGTGCTGCTTTCTCTAAAGCAGAGTGTGTTTCTTGTAAGGCAAGATAGAGTTGAATTCCCTTTCATAAACGGAGTTGAATCACATGCAGTTTCTGGTCCTAACACCAAGAGTTGTTTTCTGGTAAGGAGAGTCACTATTGTGCTCAATTGGCCATACACAGTGCAAATAGCACTCGCGTCTTATCCCAGCAAATGCAGTGTATTGGATGCAAGAGAAACTACTGTTCTTGTCAGTTTCCTAAGCAGAGTTGAATTAGATATTGTCCTTGTGTGTAGGAAGCACAGTTCTTTAGTTCTGAGCAAGCTGACAGTTCTGGCTATATAGGAAACAGAGTAGAGTAGAAGAGTGCTGCTTTCTCTAAAGCAGAGTGTGTTTCTTGTAAGGCGAGCTAGAGTTGATTTCCCTTTCATAAACGGAGTTGAATCACATGCAGTTTCTGGTCCTAGCAGTAAAAGTTGATTTCTGGTAGGAGATTCACTATTGTGCTCAATTGGCCATACACAGTGCAAATAGCACTCGCGTCTTAATCCAGCAAATGCAGTGTATTGGACGCAAGAGAAACTACTGTTCTTGTCAGTTTCCTAAGCAGAGTTGAATTAGATATGGCCCTTGTGTGTAGGAAGCACAGTTCTTTAGTTCTGAGCAAGCTGACTGTTCTGGCTATATAGGAAACACAGTAGAGTAGAAGAGTGCTGCTTTCTCAAAAGCAGAGTGTGTTTCTTGTAAGGCGAGCTAGAGTTGATTTCCCTTTCATAAACGGAGTTGAATCACATGCAGTTTCTGGTCCTAGCAGTAAAAGTTGATTTCTGGTAGGAGATTCACTATTGTGCTCAATTGGCCATACACAGTGCAAATAGCACTCGCGTCTTAATCCAGCAAATGCAGTGTATTGGACGCAAGAGAAACTACTGTTCTTGTCAGTTTCCTAAGCAGAGTTGAATTAGATATGGCCCTTATGTGTAGGAAGCACAGTTCTTTAGTTCTGAGCAAGCTGACTGTTCTGGCTATATAGGAAACACAGTAGAGTAGAAGAGTGCTGCTTTCTCAAAAGCAGAGTGTGTTTCTTGTAAGGCAAGATAGAGTTGAATTCCCTTTCATAAACGGAGTTGAATCACATGCAGTTTCTGGTCCTAGCACCAAGAGTTGTTTTCTGGTAAGGAGAGTCACTATTGTGCTCATTTGGCCATACACAGTGCAAATAGCACTCGCGTCTGTACCCAGCAAGTGCATTGTATTGGACGCAAGAGAAACTACTGTTCTTGTCAGTTTCCTAAGCAGAGTTGAATTAGATATAGCCCTTGTGTGTAGGAAGCACAGTTCTTTAATTCTGAGCAAGCTGACAGTTCTGGATATATAGGAAACACAGTAGAGTAGAAGAGTGCTGTTTTCTCTAAAGCAGAGTGTGTTTCTTGTAAGGCGAGCTAGAGTTGATTTCCCTTTCATAAACAGAGTTGAATCACATGCAGTTTCTGGTCCTAGCAGCAAAAGTTGTTTTCTGGTAAGGAGATTCACTATTGTGCTCAATTGGCCTTAGACAGTGCAAATAGCACTCGCGTCTTATCCCAGCAAATGCAGTGTATTGGACGCAAGAGAAACTACTGTTCTTGTCAGTTTCCTAAGCAGAGTTGAATTAGATATTGCCCTTGTGTGTAGGAAGCACAGTTCTTTAGTTCTGAGCAAGCTGACTGTTCTGGCTATATAGGAAACACAGTAGAGTAGAAGAGTGCTGCTTTCTCAAAAGCAGAGTGTGTTTCTTGTAAGGCGAGCTAGAGTTGAATTCCCTATCATAAACGGAGTTGAATCACATGCATTTTCTGGTCCTAGCACCAAGAGTTGTTTTCTGGTAAGGAGAGTCACTATTGTGCTCATTTGGCCATACACAGTGCAAATAGCACTCGCGTCTGTACCCAGCAAGTGCATTGTATTGGACGCAAGAGAAACTACTGTTCTTGTCAGTTTCCTAAGCAGAGTTGAATTAGATATAGCCCTTGTGTGTAGGAAGCACAGTTCTTTAGTTCTGAGCAAGCTGACAGTTCTGGATATATAGGAAACACAGTAGAGTAGAAGAGTGCTGTTTTCTCTAAAGCAGAGTGTGTTTCTTGTAAGGCGAGCTAGAGTTGATTTCCCTTTCATAAACGGAGTTGAATCACATGCAGTTTCTGGTCCTAGCAGCAAAAGTTGTTTTCTGGTAAGGAGATTCACTATTGTGCTCAATTGGCCTTAGACAGTGCAAATAGCACTCGCGTCTTATCCCAGCAAATGCAGTGTATTGGACGCAAGAGAAACTACTGTTCTTGTCAGTTTCCTAAGCAGAGTTGAATTAGATATTGCCCTTGTGTGTAGGAAGCACAGTTCTTTAGTTCTGAGCAAGCTGACTGTTCTGGCTATATAGGAAACACAGTAGAGTAGAAGAGTGCTGCTTTCTCAAAAGCAGAGTGTGTTTCTTGTAAGGCGAGCTAGAGTTGAATTCCCTATCATAAACGGAGTTGAATCACATGCAGTTTCTGGTCCTAGCACCAAGAGTTGTTTTCTGGTAAGGAGATTCACTATTGTGCTCAATTGGCCATACACAGTGCAAATAGCACTCGCGTCTTATCCCAGCAAATACAGTGTATTGGAGACAAGAGAAACTACTGTTCTTGTCAGTTTCCTAAGCAGAGTTGAATTAGATATGGCCCTTGTGTACATGAAGCACAGTTCTTTAGTTCTGAGCAAGCTGACTGTTCTGGATATATAGGAAACACAGTAGAGTAGAAGAGTGCTGCTTTCTCTAAAGCAGAGTGTGTTTCTTGTAAGGCAAGATAGAGTTGAATTCCCTTTCATAAACGGAGTTGAATCACATGCAGTTTCTGGTCCTAGCAGTAAAAGTTGTTTTCTGGTAAGGAGATTCACTATTGTGCTCAATTGGCCATACACAGTGCAAATAGCACTCGCGTCTTAATCCAGCAAATGCAGTGTATTGGACGCAAGAGAAACTACTGTTCTTGTCAGTTTCCTAAGCAGAGTTGAATTAGATATGGTCCTTGTGTGTAGGAAGCACAGTTCTTTAGTTCTGAGCAAGCTGACTGTTCTGGCTATATAGGAAACACAGTAGAGTAGAAGAGTGCTGCTTTCTCAAAAGCAGAGTGTGTTTCTTGTAAGGCGAGCTAGAGTTGAATTCCCTATCATAAACGGAGTTGAATCACATGAATTTTCTGGTCCTAGCACCAAGAGTTGTTTTCTGGTAAGGAGAGTCACTATTGTGCTCATTTGGCCATACACAGTGCAAATAGCACTCGCGTCTGTACCCAGCAAGTGCATTGTATTGGACGCAAGAGAAACTACTGTTCTTGTCAGTTTCCTAAGCAGAGTTGAATTAGATATAGCCCTTGTGTGTAGGAAGCACAGTTCTTTAGTTCTGAGCAAGCTGACAGTTCTGGATATATAGGAAACACAGTAGAGTAGAAGAGTGCTGTTTTCTCTAAAGCAGAGTGTGTTTCTTGTAAGGCGAGCTAGAGTTGATTTCCCTTTCATAAACGGAGTTGAATCACATGCAGTTTCTGGTCCTAGCAGCAAAAGTTGTTTTCTGGTAAGGAGATTCACTATTGTGCTCAATTGGCCTTAGACAGTGCAAATAGCACTCGCGTCTTATCCCAGCAAATGCAGTGTATTGGACGCAAGAGAAACTACTGTTCTTGTCAGTTTCCTAAGCAGAGTTGAATTAGATATTGCCCTTGTGTGTAGGAAGCACAGTTCTTTAGTTCTGAGCAAGCTGACTGTTCTGGCTATATAGGAAACACAGTAGAGTAGAAGAGTGCTGCTTTCTCAAAAGCAGAGTGTGTTTCTTGTAAGGCGAGCTAGAGTTGAATTCCCTATCATAAACGGAGTTGAATCACATGCAGTTTCTGGTCCTAGCACCAAGAGTTGTTTTCTGGTAAGGAGAGTCACTATTGTGCTCATTTGGCCATACACAGTGCAAATAGCACTCGCGTCTGTACCCAGCAAGTGCATTGTATTGGACGCAAGAGAAACTACTGTTCTTGTCAGTTTCCTAAGCAGAGTTGAATTAGATATAGCCCTTGTGTGTAGGAAGCACAGTTCTTTAGTTCTGAGCAAGCTGACAGTTCTGGATATATAGGAAACACAGTAGAGTAGAAGAGTGCTGTTTTCTCTAAAGCAGAGTGTGTTTCTTGTAAGGCGAGCTAGAGTTGATTTCCCTTTCATAAACGGAGTTGAATCACATGCAGTTTCTGGTCCTAGCAGCAAAAGTTGTTTTCTGGTAAGGAGATTCACTATTGTGCTCAATTGGCCTTAGACAGTGCAAATAGCACTCGCGTCTTATCCCAGCAAATGCAGTGTATTGGACGCAAGAGAAACTACTGTTCTTGTCAGTTTCCTAAGCAGAGTTGAATTAGATATTGCCCTTGTGTGTAGGAAGCACAGTTCTTTAGTTCTGAGCAAGCTGACTGTTCTGGCTATATAGGAAACACAGTAGAGTAGAAGAGTGCTGCTTTCTCTAAAGCAGAGTGTGTTTCTTGTAAGGCAAGATAGAGTTGAATTCCCTTTCATAAACGGAGTTGAATCACATGCAGTTTCTGGTCCTAGCAGTAAAAGTTGTTTTCTGGTAAGGAGATTCACTATTGTGCTCAATTGGCCATACACAGTGCAAATAGCACTCGCGTCTTAATCCAGCAAATGCAGTGTATTGGACACAAGAGAAACTACTGTTCTTGTCAGTTTCCTAAGCAGAGTTGAATTAGATATGGTCCTTGTGTGTAGGAAGCACAGTTCTTTAGTTCTGAGCAAGCTGACAGTTCTGGCTATATAGGAAACACAGTAGAGTAGAAGAGTGCTGCTTTCTCTAAAGCAGAGTGTGTTTCTTGTAAGGCGAAGATAGAGTTGAATTCCCTTTCATAAACGGAGTTGATTCACATGCAGTTTCTGGTCCTAGCACCAAGAGTTGTTTTCTGGTAAGGAGAGTCACTATTGTGCTCATTTGGCCATACACAGTGCAAATAGCACTCGCGTCTGTACCCAGCAAGTGCATTGTATTGGACGCAAGAGAAACTACTGTTCTTGTCAGTTTCCTAAGCAGAGTTGAACTAGTTATGGCCATTGTGTGTAGGAAGCACAGTTCTTTGGTTCTGAGCAAGCTGACTGTTCTGGCTCTATAGGAAACACAGTAGAGTAGAAGAGTGCTGCTTTCTCTAAAGCAGAGTGTGTTTCTTGTAAGGCGAGCCAGAGTTTAATTCCCTTTCATAAACGGAGTTGAATCACATGCAGTTTCTGGTCCTAGCAGCAAAAGTTGTTTTCTGGTAAGGAGATTCACTATTGTGCTCAATTGGCCATACACAGTGCAAATAGCACTCGCGTCTTATCCCAGCAAATGCAGTGTATTGGATGCAAGAGAAACTACTGTTCTTGTCAGTTTCCTAAGCAGAGTTGAATTAGATATTGCCCTTGTGTGTAGGAAGCACAGTTCTTTAGTTCTGAGCAAGCTGGACAGTTCTGGATATATAGGAAACACAGTAGAGTAGAAGAGTGCTGCTTTCTCTAAAGCAGAGTGTGTTTCTTGTAAGGCGAGCTAGAGTTGATTTCCCCTTTCATAAACGGAGTTGAATCACATGCAGTTTCTGGTCCTAGCAGTAAAAGTTGTTTTCTGGTAGGAGATTCACTATTGTGCTCAATTGGCCATACACAGTGCAAATAGCA
>NW_026294474.1:0-69332 GCF_007827085.1 Peromyscus californicus insignis | reverse complement strand
CTGTTCTGGCTATATAGGAAACACAGTAGAGTAGAAGAGTGCTGCTTTCTCAAAAGCAGAGTGTGTTTCTTGTAAGGCAAGCGAGAGTTGAATTCCCTTTCATAAACGGAGTTGAATCACATGCAGTTTCTGGTCCTAGCACCAAGAGATGTTTTCTGGTAAGAAGAGTCACTATTGTGCTCATTGGCCATACACAGTGCAAATAGCACTCGCGTCTGTACCCAGCAAGTGCATTGTATTGGACGCAAGAGAAACTACTGTTCTTGTCAGTTTCCTAAGCAGAGTTGAACTAGTTATGGCCATTGTGTGTAGGAAGCACAGTTCTTTGGTTCTGAGCAAGCTGACTGTTCTGGCTCTATAGGAAACACAGTAGAGTAGAAGAGTGCTGCTTTCTCAAAAGCAGAGTGTGTTTCTTGTAAGGCGAGCCAGAGTTTAATTCCCTTTCATAAACGGAGTTGACTCACATGCAATTTCTGGTCCTAGCAGCAAGAGTTGTTTTCTGGTAAGGAGATTCACTATTGTGCTCAATTGGCCATACACATTGCAAATAGCACTCGCGTCTGTTCCCAGTAAATGCAGTGTATTGGACACAAGAGAAACTACTGTTCTTGTCAGTTTCCTAAACAGAGTTGAATTAGATATGGCCCTTGTGTGTAGGAAGCACAGTTCTTTAGTTCTGAGCAAGCTGACTGTTCTGGCTATATAGGAAACAGAGTAGAGTAGAAGAGTGCTGCTTTCTCTAAAGCAGAGTGTTTTTCTTGTAAGTCGAGCCAGAGTTTAATTCCCTTTCATAAACGGAGTTGAATCACATGCAGTTTCTGGTCCTAGCAGCAAGAGTTGTTTTCTGGTAAGGAGAGTCACTATTGTGCTCAATTGGCCATACACAGTGCAAATAGCACTCGCGTCTTATCCCAGCAAATGCAGTGTATTGGATGCAAGAGAAACTACTGTTCTTGTCAGGTTCCTAAGCAGAGTTGAATTAGATATGGCCTTTGTGTGTAGGAAGCACAGATCTTTAGTTCTGAGCAAGCTGACTGTTCTGGCTATATAGGAAACAGAGTAGAGTAGAAGAGTGCTGCTTTTTCAAAAGCAGAGTGTGTTTCTTGTAAGGCGAGCTAGAGTTGATTTCCCTTTCATAAACGGAGTTGAATCACATGCAGTTTCTGGTCCTAGCAGCAAAAGTTGTTTTCTGGTAAGGAGATTCACTATTGTGCTCATTTGGCCATACACATTGCAAATAGCACTCGCGTCTGTTCCCAGCAAATGCAGTGTATTGGACACAAGAGAAACTACTGTTCTTGTCAGTTTCCTAAGCAGAGTTGAATTAGATATGGCCCTTGTGTGTAGGAAGCACAGTTCTTTAGTTCTGAGCAAGCTGACAGTTCTGGCTATATAGGAAACACAGTAGAGTAGAAGAGTGCTGCTTTCTCAAAAGCAGAGTGTGTTTCTTGTAAGGCGAGCTAGAGTTGATTTCCCTTTCATAAACGGAGTTGAATCACATGCAGTTTCTGCTCCTAGCAGCAAAAGTTGTTTTCTGGTAAGGAGATTCACTATTGTGCTCAATTGTCCTTACACAGTGCAAATAGCACTCGCGTCTTATCCCAGCAAATGCAGTGTATTGGACGCAAGAGAAACTACTGTTCTTGTCAGTTTCCTAAGCAGAGTTGAATTAGATATGGCCCTTGTGTGTTGGAAGCACAGTTCTTTAGTTCTGAGCAAGCTGACTGTTCTGGCTATATAGGAAACACAGTAGAGTAGAAGAGTGCTGCTTTCTCAAAAGCAGAGTGTGTTTCTTGTAAGGCAAGCTAGAGTTGAATTCCCTTTCATAAACGGAGTTGAATCACATGCAGTTTCTGGTCCTAGCACCAAGAGTTGTTTTCTGGTAAGAAGAGTCACTATTGTGCTCATTGGCCATACACAGTGCAAATAGCACTCGCGTCTGTACCCAGCAAGTGCATTGTATTGGACGCAAGAGAAACTACTGTTCTTGTCAGTTTCCTAAGCAGAGTTGAACTAGTTATGGCCATTGTGTGTAGGAAGCACAGTTCTTTGGTTCTGAGCAAGCTGACTGTTCTGGCTCTATAGGAAACACAGTAGAGTAGAAGAGTGCTGCTTTCTCAAAAGCAGAGTGTGTTTCTTGTAAGGCGAGCCAGAGTTTAATTCCCTTTCATAAACGGAGTTGACTCACATGCAATTTCTGGTCCTAGCAGCAAGAGTTGTTTTCTGGTAAGGAGATTCACTATTGTGAGCAATTGGCCATACACATTGCAAATAGCACTCGCGTCTGTTCCCAGTAAATGCAGTGTATTGGACACAAGAGAAACTACTGTTCTTGTCAGTTTCCTAAACAGAGTTGAATTAGATATGGCCCTTGTGTGTAGGAAGCACAGTTCTTTAGTTCTGAGCAAGCTGACTGTTCTGGCTATATAGGAAACAGAGTAGAGTAGAAGAGTGCTGCTTTCTCTAAAGCAGAGTGTTTTTCTTGTAAGTCGAGCCAGAGTTTAATTCCCTTTCATAAACGGAGTTGAATCACATGCAGTTTCTGGTCCTAGCAGCAAGAGTTGTTTTCTGGTAAGGAGAGTCACTATTGTGCTCAATTGGCCATACACAGTGCAAATAGCACTCGCGTCTTATCCCAGCAAATGCAGTGTATTGGATGCAAGAGAAACTACTGTTCTTGTCAGTTTCCTAAGCAGAGTTGAATTAGATATGGCCTTTGTGTGTAGGAAGCACAGTTCTTTAGTTCTGAGCAAGCTGACTGTTCTGGCTATATAGGAAACAGAGTAGAGTAGAAGAGTGCTGCTTTTTCAAAAGCAGAGTGTGTTTCTTGTAAGGCGAGCTAGAGTTGATTTCCCTTTCATAAACGGAGTTGAATCACATGCAGTTTCTGGTCCTAGCAGCAAAAGTTGTTTTCTGGTAAGGAGATTCACTATTGTGCTCAATTGGCCATACACATTGCAAATAGCACTCGCGTCTTATCCCAGCAAATGCAGTGTATTGGACACAAGAGAAACTACTGTTCTTGTCAGTTTCCTAAGCAGAGTTGAATTAGATATGGCCCTTGTGTGTAGGAAGCACAGTTCTTTAGTTCTGAGCAAGCTGACAGTTCTGGCTATATAGGAAACACAGTAGAGTAGAAGAGTGCTGCTTTCTCAAAAGCAGAGTGTGTTTCTTGTAAGGCGAGCTAGAGTTGATTTCCCTTTCATAAACGGAGTTGAATCACATGCAGTTTCTGCTCCTAGCAGCAAAAGTTGTTTTCTGGTAAGGAGATTCACTATTGTGCTCAATTGTCCTTACACATTGCAAATAGCACTCGCGTCTTATCCCAGCAAATGCAGTGTATTGGACGCAAGAGAAACTACTGTTCTTGTCAGTTTCCTAAGCAGAGTTGAATTAGATATGGCCCTTGTGTGTTGGAAGCACAGTTCTTTAGTTCTGAGCAAGCTGACTGTTCTGGCTATATAGGAAACACAGTAGAGTAGAAGAGTGCTGCTTTCTCAAAAGCAGAGTGTGTTTCTTGTAAGGCAAGCTAGAGTTGAATTCCCTTTCATAAAAGGAGTTGAATCACATGCAGTTTCTGGTCCTAGCACCAAGAGTTGTTTTCTGGTAAGAAGAGTCACTATTGTGCTCATTTGGCCATACACAGTGCAAATAGCACTCGCGTCTGTACCCAGCAAGTGCATTGTATTGGACGCAAGAGAAACTACTGTTCTTGTCAGTTTCCTAAGCAGAGTTGAACTAGTTATGGCCATTGTGTGTAGGAAGCACAGTTCTTTGGTTCTGAGCAAGCAGACTGTTCTGGCTCTATAGGAAACACAGTAGAGTAGAAGAGTGCTGCTTTCTCAAAAGCAGAGTGTGTTTCTTGTAAGGCGAGCCAGAGTTTAATTCCCTTTCATAAACGGAGTTGAATCACATGCAATTTCTGGTCCTAGCAGCAAGAGTTGTTTTCTGGTAAGGAGATTCACTATTGTGCTCAATTGGCCATAGACATTGCAAATAGCACTCGCGTCTGTTCCCAGCAAATGCAGTGTATTGGACGCAAGAGAAACTACTGTTCTTGTCAGTTTCCTAAGCAGAGTTGAATTAGATATGGCCCTTGTGTGTAGGAAGCACAGTTTTTTATTTCTGAGCAAGCTGACTGTTCTGGCTATATAGGAAACACAGTAGAGTAGAAGAGTGCTGCTTTCTCAAAAGCAGAGTGTCTTTCTTGTAAGGCAAGCTAGAGTTGAATTCTCCTTCATAAACGGAGATGAATCACATGCAGTTTCTGGTCCTAGCACCAAGAGTTGTTTTCTGGTAAGGAGAGTCACTCTTGTGCTCATTTGGCCATACACAGTGCAAATAGCACTCGCGTCTGTACCCAGCAAGTGCATTGTATTGGACGCAAGAGAAACTACTGTTCTTGTCAGTTTCCTAAGCAGAGTTGAACTACTTATGGCCATTGTGTGTAGGAAGCACAGTTCTTTGGTTCTGAGCAAGCTGACTGTTCTGGCTCTATAGCAAACACAGTAGAGTAGAAGAGTGCTGCTTTCTCAAAAGCAGAGTGTGTTTCTTGTAAGGCGAGCCAGAGTTTAATTCCCTTTCATAAACGGAGTTGAATCACATGCAATTTCTGGTCCTAGCAGCAAGAGTTGTTTTCTGGTAAGGAGATTCACTATTGTGCTCAATTGGCCATACACATTGCAAATAGCACTCGCGTCTGTTCCCAGCAAATGCAGTGTATTGGACACAAGAGAAACTACTGTTCTTGTCAGTTTCCTAAGCAGAGTTGAATTAGATATGGCCCTTGTGCGTAGGAAGCACAGTTCTTTAGTTCTGAGCAAGCTGACTGTTCTGGCTATATAGGAATCACAGTAGAGTAGAAGAGTGCTGCTTTCTCTAAAGCAGAGTGTGTTTCTTGTAAGTCGAGCCAGATTTTAATTCCCTTTCATAAACGGAGTTGAATCACATGCAGTTTCTGGTCCTAGCAGCAAGAGTTGTTTTCTGGTAAGGAGAGTCACTATTGTGCTCAATTGGCCATACACAGTGCAAATAGCACTCGCGTCTTATCCCAGCAAATGCAGTGTATTGGATGCAAGAGAAACTACTGTTCTTGTCAGTTTCCTAAGCAGAGTTGAATTAGATATGGCCTTTGTGTGTAGGAAGCACAGTTCTTTAGTTCTGAGCAAGCTGACTGTTCTGGCTATATAGGAAACACATTAGAGTAGAAGAGTGCTGCTTTTTCAAAAGCATAGTGTGTTTCTTGTAAGGCGAGCTAGAGTTGATTTCCCTTTCATAAACGGAGTTGAATCACATGCAGTTTCTGGTCCTAGCAGCAAAAGTTGTTTTCTGGTAAGGAGATTCACTATTGTGCTCAATTGGCCATACACATTGCAAATAGCACTCGCGTCTTATCCCAGCAAATGCAGTGTATTGGACGCAAGAGAAACTACTGTTCTTGTCAGTTTACTAAGCAGAGTTGAATTAGATATGGCCCTTGTGTGTAGGAAGCACAGTTCTTTAGTTCTGAGCAAGCTGACTGTTCTGGCTATATAGGAAACACAGTAGAGTAGAAGAGTGCTGCTTTCTCAAAAGCAGAGTGTGTTTCTTGTAAGGCAAGCGAGAGTTGAATTCCCTTTCATAAACGGAGTTGAATCACATGCAGTTTCTGGTCCTAGCACCAAGAGATGTTTTCTGGTAAGAAGAGTCACTATTGTGCTCATTGGCCATACACAGTGCAAATAGCACTCGCGTCTGTACCCAGCAAGTGCATTGTATTGGACGCAAGAGAAACTACTGTTCTTGTCAGTTTCCTAAGCAGAGTTGAACTAGTTATGGCCATTGTGTGTAGGAAGCACAGTTCTTTGGTTCTGAGCAAGCTGACTGTTCTGGCTCTATAGGAAACACAGTAGAGTAGAAGAGTGCTGCTTTCTCAAAAGCAGAGTGTGTTTCTTGTAAGGCGAGCCAGAGTTTAATTCCCTTTCATAAACGGAGTTGACTCACATGCAATTTCTGGTCCTAGCAGCAAGAGTTGTTTTCTGGTAAGGAGATTCACTATTGTGCTCAATTGGCCATACACATTGCAAATAGCACTCGCGTCTGTTCCCAGTAAATGCAGTGTATTGGACACAAGAGAAACTACTGTTCTTGTCAGTTTCCTAAACAGAGTTGAATTAGATATGGCCCTTGTGTGTAGGAAGCACAGTTCTTTAGTTCTGAGCAAGCTGACTGTTCTGGCTATATAGGAAACAGAGTAGAGTAGAAGAGTGCTGCTTTCTCTAAAGCAGAGTGTTTTTCTTGTAAGTCGAGCCAGAGTTTAATTCCCTTTCATAAACGGAGTTGAATCACATGCAGTTTCTGGTCCTAGCAGCAAGAGTTGTTTTCTGGTAAGGAGAGTCACTATTGTGCTCAATTGGCCATACACAGTGCAAATAGCACTCGCGTCTTATCCCAGCAAATGCAGTGTATTGGATGCAAGAGAAACTACTGTTCTTGTCAGGTTCCTAAGCAGAGTTGAATTAGATATGGCCTTTGTGTGTAGGAAGCACAGATCTTTAGTTCTGAGCAAGCTGACTGTTCTGGCTATATAGGAAACAGAGTAGAGTAGAAGAGTGCTGCTTTTTCAAAAGCAGAGTGTGTTTCTTGTAAGGCGAGCTAGAGTTGATTTCCCTTTCATAAACGGAGTTGAATCACATGCAGTTTCTGGTCCTAGCAGCAAAAGTTGTTTTCTGGTAAGGAGATTCACTATTGTGCTCATTTGGCCATACACATTGCAAATAGCACTCGCGTCTGTTCCCAGCAAATGCAGTGTATTGGACACAAGAGAAACTACTGTTCTTGTCAGTTTCCTAAGCAGAGTTGAATTAGATATGGCCCTTGTGTGTAGGAAGCACAGTTCTTTAGTTCTGAGCAAGCTGACAGTTCTGGCTATATAGGAAACACAGTAGAGTAGAAGAGTGCTGCTTTCTCAAAAGCAGAGTGTGTTTCTTGTAAGGCGAGCTAGAGTTGATTTCCCTTTCATAAACGGAGTTGAATCACATGCAGTTTCTGCTCCTAGCAGCAAAAGTTGTTTTCTGGTAAGGAGATTCACTATTGTGCTCAATTGTCCTTACACAGTGCAAATAGCACTCGCGTCTTATCCCAGCAAATGCAGTGTATTGGACGCAAGAGAAACTACTGTTCTTGTCAGTTTCCTAAGCAGAGTTGAATTAGATATGGCCCTTGTGTGTTGGAAGCACAGTTCTTTAGTTCTGAGCAAGCTGACTGTTCTGGCTATATAGGAAACACAGTAGAGTAGAAGAGTGCTGCTTTCTCAAAAGCAGAGTGTGTTTCTTGTAAGGCAAGCTAGAGTTGAATTCCCTTTCATAAACGGAGTTGAATCACATGCAGTTTCTGGTCCTAGCACCAAGAGTTGTTTTCTGGTAAGAAGAGTCACTATTGTGCTCATTGGCCATACACAGTGCAAATAGCACTCGCGTCTGTACCCAGCAAGTGCATTGTATTGGACGCAAGAGAAACTACTGTTCTTGTCAGTTTCCTAAGCAGAGTTGAACTAGTTATGGCCATTGTGTGTAGGAAGCACAGTTCTTTGGTTCTGAGCAAGCTGACTGTTCTGGCTCTATAGGAAACACAGTAGAGTAGAAGAGTGCTGCTTTCTCAAAAGCAGAGTGTGTTTCTTGTAAGGCGAGCCAGAGTTTAATTCCCTTTCATAAACGGAGTTGACTCACATGCAATTTCTGGTCCTAGCAGCAAGAGTTGTTTTCTGGTAAGGAGATTCACTATTGTGAGCAATTGGCCATACACATTGCAAATAGCACTCGCGTCTGTTCCCAGTAAATGCAGTGTATTGGACACAAGAGAAACTACTGTTCTTGTCAGTTTCCTAAACAGAGTTGAATTAGATATGGCCCTTGTGTGTAGGAAGCACAGTTCTTTAGTTCTGAGCAAGCTGACTGTTCTGGCTATATAGGAAACAGAGTAGAGTAGAAGAGTGCTGCTTTCTCTAAAGCAGAGTGTTTTTCTTGTAAGTCGAGCCAGAGTTTAATTCCCTTTCATAAACGGAGTTGAATCACATGCAGTTTCTGGTCCTAGCAGCAAGAGTTGTTTTCTGGTAAGGAGAGTCACTATTGTGCTCAATTGGCCATACACAGTGCAAATAGCACTCGCGTCTTATCCCAGCAAATGCAGTGTATTGGATGCAAGAGAAACTACTGTTCTTGTCAGTTTCCTAAGCAGAGTTGAATTAGATATGGCCTTTGTGTGTAGGAAGCACAGTTCTTTAGTTCTGAGCAAGCTGACTGTTCTGGCTATATAGGAAACAGAGTAGAGTAGAAGAGTGCTGCTTTTTCAAAAGCAGAGTGTGTTTCTTGTAAGGCGAGCTAGAGTTGATTTCCCTTTCATAAACGGAGTTGAATCACATGCAGTTTCTGGTCCTAGCAGCAAAAGTTGTTTTCTGGTAAGGAGATTCACTATTGTGCTCAATTGGCCATACACATTGCAAATAGCACTCGCGTCTTATCCCAGCAAATGCAGTGTATTGGACGCAAGAGAAACTACTGTTCTTGTCAGTTTACTAAGCAGAGTTGAATTAGATATGGCCCTTGTGTGTAGGAAGCACAGTTCTTTAGTTCTGAGCAAGCTGACTGTTCTGGCTATATAGGAAACAGAGTAGAGTAGAAGAGTGCTGCTTTCTCTAAAGCAGAGTGTGTTTCTTGTAAGTCGAGCCAGAGTTTAATTCCCTTTCATAAACGGAGTTGAATCACATGCAGTTTCTGGTCCTAGCAGCAAGAGTTGTTTTCTGGTAAGGAGAGTCACTATTGTGCTCAATTGGCCATACACAGTGCAAATAGCACTCGCGTCTAATCAGAGCAAATGCAGTGTATTGGACGCAAGAGAAACTACTGTTCTTGTCAGTTTCCTAAGCAGAGTTGAATTAGATATGGCCCTTGTGTGTAGGAAGCACAGATCTTTAGTTCTGAGCAAGCTGACTGTTCTGGCTATATAGGAAACACAGTAGAGTAGAAGAGTGCTGCTTTCTCAAAAGCAGAGTGTGTTTCTTGTAAGGCAAGCGAGAGTTGAATTCCCTTTCATAAACGGAGTTGAATCACATGCAGTTTCTGGTCCTAGCACCAAGAGTTGTTTTCTGGTAAGGAGAGTCACTATTGTGCTCATTTGGCCATACACATTGCAAATAGCACTCGGGTCTGTTCCCAGCAAATGCAGTGTATTGGACACAAGAGAAACTACTGTTCTTGTCAGTTTCCTAAGCAGAGTTGAATTAGATATGGCCCTTGTGTGTAGGAAGCACAGTTCTTTAGTTCTGAGCAAGCTGACAGTTCTGGCTATATAGGAAACACAGTAGAGTAGAAGAGTGCTGCTTTCTCAAAAGCAGAGTGTGTTTCTTGTAAGGCGAGCTAGAGTTGATTTCCCTTTCATAAACGGAGTTGAATCACATGCAGTTTCTGCTCCTAGCAGCAAAAGTTGTTTTCTGGTAAGGAGATTCACTATTGTGCTCAATTGTCCTTACACATTGCAAATAGCACTCGCGTCTTATCCCAGCAAATGCAGTGTATTGGACGCAAGAGAAACTACTGTTCTTGTCAGTTTCCTAAGCAGAGTTGAATTAGATATGGCCCTTGTGTGTTGGAAGCACAGTTCTTTAGTTCTGAGCAAGCTGACTGTTCTGGCTATATAGGAAACACAGTAGAGTAGAAGAGTGCTGCTTTCTCAAAAGCAGAGTGTGTTTCTTGTAAGGCAAGCTAGAGTTGAATTCCCTTTCATAAAAGGAGTTGAATCACATGCAGTTTCTGGTCCTAGCACCAAGAGTTGTTTTCTGGTAAGAAGAGTCACTATTGTGCTCATTTGGCCATACACAGTGCAAATAGCACTCGCGTCTGTACCCAGCAAGTGCATTGTATTGGACGCAAGAGAAACTACTGTTCTTGTCAGTTTCCTAAGCAGAGTTGAACTAGTTATGGCCATTGTGTGTAGGAAGCACAGTTCTTTGGTTCTGAGCAAGCAGACTGTTCTGGCTCTATAGGAAACACAGTAGAGTAGAAGAGTGCTGCTTTCTCAAAAGCAGAGTGTGTTTCTTGTAAGGCGAGCCAGAGTTTAATTCCCTTTCATAAACGGAGTTGAATCACATGCAATTTCTGGTCCTAGCAGCAAGAGTTGTTTTCTGGTAAGGAGATTCACTATTGTGCTCAATTGGCCATACACATTGCAAATAGCACTCGCGTCTGTTCCCAGCAAATGCAGTGTATTGGACGCAAGAGAAACTACTGTTCTTGTCAGTTTCCTAAGCAGAGTTGAATTAGATATGGCCCTTGTGTGTAGGAAGCACAGTTTTTTATTTCTGAGCAAGCTGACTGTTCTGGCTATATAGGAAACACAGTAGAGTAGAAGAGTGCTGCTTTCTCAAAAGCAGAGTGTCTTTCTTGTAAGGCAAGCTAGAGTTGAATTCTCCTTCATAAACGGAGATGAATCACATGCAGTTTCTGGTCCTAGCACCAAGAGTTGTTTTCTGGTAAGGAGAGTCACTCTTGTGCTCATTTGGCCATACACAGTGCAAATAGCACTCGCGTCTGTACCCAGCAAGTGCATTGTATTGGACGCAAGAGAAACTACTGTTCTTGTCAGTTTCCTAAGCAGAGTTGAACTACTTATGGCCATTGTGTGTAGGAAGCACAGTTCTTTGGTTCTGAGCAAGCTGACTGTTCTGGCTCTATAGCAAACACAGTAGAGTAGAAGAGTGCTGCTTTCTCAAAAGCAGAGTGTGTTTCTTGTAAGGCGAGCCAGAGTTTAATTCCCTTTCATAAACGGAGTTGAATCACATGCAATTTCTGGTCCTAGCAGCAAGAGTTGTTTTCTGGTAAGGAGATTCACTATTGTGCTCAATTGGCCATACACATTGCAAATAGCACTCGCGTCTGTTCCCAGCAAATGCAGTGTATTGGACACAAGAGAAACTACTGTTCTTGTCAGTTTCCTAAGCAGAGTTGAATTAGATATGGCCCTTGTGCGTAGGAAGCACAGTTCTTTAGTTCTGAGCAAGCTGACTGTTCTGGCTATATAGGAATCACAGTAGAGTAGAAGAGTGCTGCTTTCTCTAAAGCAGAGTGTGTTTCTTGTAAGTCGAGCCAGATTTTAATTCCCTTTCATAAACGGAGTTGAATCACATGCAGTTTCTGGTCCTAGCAGCAAGAGTTGTTTTCTGGTAAGGAGAGTCACTATTGTGCTCAATTGGCCATACACAGTGCAAATAGCACTCGCGTCTTATCCCAGCAAATGCAGTGTATTGGATGCAAGAGAAACTACTGTTCTTGTCAGTTTCCTAAGCAGAGTTGAATTAGATATGGCCTTTGTGTGTAGGAAGCACAGTTCTTTAGTTCTGAGCAAGCTGACTGTTCTGGCTATATAGGAAACACATTAGAGTAGAAGAGTGCTGCTTTTTCAAAAGCATAGTGTGTTTCTTGTAAGGCGAGCTAGAGTTGATTTCCCTTTCATAAACGGAGTTGAATCACATGCAGTTTCTGGTCCTAGCAGCAAAAGTTGTTTTCTGGTAAGGAGATTCACTATTGTGCTCAATTGGCCATACACATTGCAAATAGCACTCGCGTCTTATCCCAGCAAATGCAGTGTATTGGACGCAAGAGAAACTACTGTTCTTGTCAGTTTACTAAGCAGAGTTGAATTAGATATGGCCCTTGTGTGTAGGAAGCACAGTTCTTTAGTTCTGAGCAAGCTGACTGTTCTGGCTATATAGGAAACACAGTAGAGTAGAAGAGTGCTGCTTTCTCAAAAGCAGAGTGTGTTTCTTGTAAGGCAAGCGAGAGTTGAATTCCCTTTCATAAACGGAGTTGAATCACATGCAGTTTCTGGTCCTAGCACCAAGAGATGTTTTCTGGTAAGAAGAGTCACTATTGTGCTCATTGGCCATACACAGTGCAAATAGCACTCGCGTCTGTACCCAGCAAGTGCATTGTATTGGACGCAAGAGAAACTACTGTTCTTGTCAGTTTCCTAAGCAGAGTTGAACTAGTTATGGCCATTGTGTGTAGGAAGCACAGTTCTTTGGTTCTGAGCAAGCTGACTGTTCTGGCTCTATAGGAAACACAGTAGAGTAGAAGAGTGCTGCTTTCTCAAAAGCAGAGTGTGTTTCTTGTAAGGCGAGCCAGAGTTTAATTCCCTTTCATAAACGGAGTTGACTCACATGCAATTTCTGGTCCTAGCAGCAAGAGTTGTTTTCTGGTAAGGAGATTCACTATTGTGCTCAATTGGCCATACACATTGCAAATAGCACTCGCGTCTGTTCCCAGTAAATGCAGTGTATTGGACACAAGAGAAACTACTGTTCTTGTCAGTTTCCTAAACAGAGTTGAATTAGATATGGCCCTTGTGTGTAGGAAGCACAGTTCTTTAGTTCTGAGCAAGCTGACTGTTCTGGCTATATAGGAAACAGAGTAGAGTAGAGGAGTGCTGCTTTCTCTAAAGCAGAGTGTTTTTCTTGTAAGTCGAGCCAGAGTTTAATTCCCTTTCATAAACGGAGTTGAATCACATGCAGTTTCTGGTCCTAGCAGCAAGAGTTGTTTTCTGGTAAGGAGAGTCACTATTGTGCTCAATTGGCCATACACAGTGCAAATAGCACTCGAGTCTTATCCCAGCAAATGCAGTGTATTGGATGCAAGAGAAACTACTGTTCTTGTCAGTTTCCTAAGCAGAGTTGAATTAGATATGGCCTTTGTGTGTAGGAAGCACAGTTCTTTAGTTCTGAGCAAGCTGACTGTTCTGGCTATATAGGAAACAGAGTAGAGTAGAAGAGTGCTGCTTTTTCAAAAGCAGAGTGTGTTTCTTGTAAGGCGAGCTAGAGTTGATTTCCCTTTCATAAACGGAGTTGAATCACATGCAGTTTCTGGTCCTAGCAGCAAAAGTTGTTTTCTGGTAAGGAGATTCACTATTGTGCTCATTTGGCCATACACTTTGCAAATAGCACTCGCGTCTGTTCCCAGCAAATGCAGTGTATTGGACACAAGAGAAACTACTGTTCTTGTCAGTTTCCTAAGCAGAGTTGAATTAGATATGGCCCTTGTGTGTAGGAAGCACAGTTCTTTAGTTCTGAGCAAGCTGACAGTTCTGGCTATATAGGAAACACAGTAGAGTAGAAGAGTGCTGCTTTCTCAAAAGCAGAGTGTGTTTCTTGTAAGGCGAGCTAGAGTTGATTTCCCTTTCATAAACGGAGTTGAATCACATGCAGTTTCTGCTCCTAGCAGCAAAAGTTGTTTTCTGGTAAGGAGATTCACTATTGTGCTCAATTGTCCTTACACAGTGCAAATAGCACTCGCGTCTTATCCCAGCAAATGCAGTGTATTGGACGCAAGAGAAACTACTGTTCTTGTCAGTTTCCTAAGCAGAGTTGAATTAGATATGGCCCTTGTGTGTTGGAAGCACAGTTCTTTAGTTCTGAGCAAGCTGACTGTTCTGGCTATATAGGAAACACAGTAGAGTAGAAGAGTGCTGCTTTCTCAAAAGCAGAGTGTGTTTCTTGTAAGGCAAGCTAGAGTTGAATTCCCTTTCATAAACGGAGTTGAATCACATGCAGTTTCTGGTCCTAGCACCAAGAGTTGTTTTCTGGTAAGAAGAGTCACTATTGTGCTCATTGGCCATACACAGTGCAAATAGCACTCGCGTCTGTACCCAGCAAGTGCATTGTATTGGACGCAAGAGAAACTACTGTTCTTGTCAGTTTCCTAAGCAGAGTTGAACTAGTTATGGCCATTGTGTGTAGGAAGCACAGTTCTTTGGTTCTGAGCAAGCTGACTGTTCTGGCTCTATAGGAAACACAGTAGAGTAGAAGAGTGCTGCTTTCTCAAAAGCAGAGTGTGTTTCTTGTAAGGCGAGCCAGAGTTTAATTCCCTTTCATAAACGGAGTTGACTCACATGCAATTTCTGGTCCTAGCAGCAAGAGTTGTTTTCTGGTAAGGAGATTCACTATTGTGCTCAATTGGCCATACACATTGCAAATAGCACTCGCGTCTGTTCCCAGTAAATGCAGTGTATTGGACACAAGAGAAACTACTGTTCTTGTCAGTTTCCTAAACAGAGTTGAATTAGATATGGCCCTAGTGTGTAGGAAGCACAGTTCTTTAGTTCTGAGCAAGCTGACTGTTCTGGCTATATAGGAAACAGAGTAGAGTAGAAGAGTGCTGCTTTCTCTAAAGCAGAGTGTTTTTCTTGTAAGTCGAGCCAGAGTTTAATTCCCTTTCATAAACGGAGTTGAATCACATGCAGTTTCTGGTCCTAGCAGAAAGAGTTGTTTTCTGGTAAGGAGAGTCACTATTGTGCTCAATTGGCCATACACAGTGCAAATAGCACTCGCGTCTTATCCCAGCAAATGCAGTGTATTGGATGCAAGAGAAACTACTGTTCTTGTCAGTTTCCTAAGCAGAGTTGAATTAGATATGGCCTTTGTGTGTAGGAAGCACAGTTCTTTAGTTCTGAGCAAGCTGACTGTTCTGGCTATATAGGAAACAGAGTAGAGTAGAAGAGTGCTGCTTTTTCAAAAGCAGAGTGTCTTTCTTGTAAGGCGAGCTAGAGTTGATTTCCCTTTCATAAACGGAGTTGAATCACATGCAGTTTCTGGTCCTAGCAGCAAAAGTTGTTTTCTGGTAAGGAGATTCACTATTGTGCTCAATTGGCCATACACATTGCAAATAGCACTCGCGTCTTATCCCAGCAAATGCAGTGTATTGGACGCAAGAGAAACTACTGTTCTTGTCAGTTTACTAAGCAGAGTTGAATTAGATATGGCCCTTGTGTGTAGGAAGCACAGTTCTTTAGTTCTGAGCAAGCTGACTGTTCTGGCTATATAGGAAACAGAGTAGAGTAGAAGAGTGCTGCTTTCTCTAAAGCAGAGTGTGTTTCTTGTAAGTCGAGCCAGAGTTTAATTCCCTTTCATAAACGGAGTTGAATCACATGCAGTTTCTGGTCCTAGCAGCAAGAGTTGTTTTCTGGTAAGGAGAGTCACTATTGTGCTCAATTGGCCATACACAGTGCAAATAGCACTCGCGTCTAATCAGAGCAAATGCAGTGTATTGGACGCAAGAGAAACTACTGTTCTTGTCAGTTTCCTAAGCAGAGTTGAATTAGATATGGCCCTTGTGTGTAGGAAGCACAGTTCTTTAGTTCTGAGCAAGCTGACTGTTCTGGCTATATAGGAAACACAGTAGAGTAGAAGAGTGCTGCTTTCTCAACAGCAGAGTGTGTTTCTTGTAAGGCAAGCGAGAGTTGAATTCCCTTTCATAAACGGAGTTGAATCACATGCAGTTTCTGGTCCTAGCACCAAGAGTTGTTTTCTGGTAAGGAGAGTCACTATTGTGCTCATTTGGCCATACACATTGCAAATAGCACTCGCGTCTGTTCCCAGCAAATGCAGTGTATTGGACACAAGAGAAACTACTGTTCTTGTCAGTTTCTTAAGCAGAGTTGAATTAGATATGGCCCTTGTGTGTAGGAAGCACAGTTCTTTAGTTCTGAGCAAGCTGACAGTTCTGGCTATATAGGAAACACAGTAGAGTAGAAGAGTGCTGCTTTCTCAAAAGCAGAGTGTGTTTCTTGTAAGGCGAGCTAGAGTTGATTTCCCTTTCATAAACGGAGTTGAATCACATGCAGTTTCTGCTCCTAGCAGCAAAAGTTGTTTTCTGGTAAGGAGATTCACTATTGTGCTCAATTGTCCTTACACAGTGCAAATAGCACTCGCGTCTTATCCCAGCAAATGCAGTGTATTGGACGCAAGAGAAACTACTGTTCTTGTCAGTTTCCTAAGCAGAGTTGAATTAGATATGGCCCTTGTGTGTTGGAAGCACAGTTCTTTAGTTCTGAGCAAGCTGACTGTTCTGGCTATATAGGAAACACAGTAGAGTAGAAGAGTGCTGCTTTCTCAAAAGCAGAGTGTGTTTCTTGTAAGGCAAGCTAGAGTTGAATTCCCTTTCATAAAAGGAGTTGAATCACATGCAGTTTCTGGTCCTAGCACCAAGAGTTGTTTTCTGGTAAGAAGAGTCACTATTGTGCTCATTTGGCCATACACAGTGCAAATAGCACTCGCGTCTGTACCCAGCAAGTGCATTGTATTGGACGCAAGAGAAACTACTGTTCTTGTCAGTTTCCTAAGCAGAGTTGAACTAGTTATGGCCATTGTGTGTAGGAAGCACAGTTCTTTGGTTCTGAGCAAGCTGACTGTTCTGGCTCTATAGGAAACACAGTAGAGTAGAAGAGTGCTGCTTTCTCAAAAGCAGAGTGTGTTTCTTGTAAGGCGAGCCAGAGTTTAATTCCCTTTCATAAACGGAGTTGAATCACATGCAATTTCTGGTCCTAGCAGCAAGAGTTGTTTTCTGGTAAGGAGATTCACTATTGTGCTCAATTGGCCATACACATTGCAAATAGCACTCGCGTCTGTTCCCAGCAAATGCAGTGTATTGGACACAAGAGAAACTACTGTTCTTGTCAGTTTCCTAAGCAGAGTTGAATTAGATATGGCCCTTGTGCGTAGGAAGCACAGTTCTTTAGTTCTGAGCAAGCTGACTGTTCTGGCTATATAGGAATCACAGTAGAGTAGAAGAGTGCTGCTTTCTCTAAAGCAGAGTGTGTTTCTTGTAAGTCGAGCCAGATTTTAATTCCCTTTCATAAACGGAGTTGAATCACATGCAGTTTCTGGTCCTAGCAGCAAGAGTTGTTTTCTGGTAAGGAGAGTCACTATTGTGCTCAATTGGCCATACACAGTGCAAATAGCACTCGCGTCTTATCCCAGCAAATGCAGTGTATTGGATGCAAGAGAAACTACTGTTCTTGTCAGTTTCCTAAGCAGAGTTGAATTAGATATGGCCTTTGTGTGTAGGAAGCACAGTTCTTTAGTTCTGAGCAAGCTGACTGTTCTGGCTATATAGGAAACACATTAGAGTAGAAGTGTGCTGCTTTTTCAAAAGCATAGTGTGTTTCTTGTAAGGCGAGCTAGAGTTGATTTCCCTTTCATAAACGGAGTTGAATCACATGCAGTTTCTGGTCCTAGCAGCAAAAGTTGTTTTCTGGTAAGGAGATTCACTATTGTGCTCAATTGGCCATACACATTGCAAATAGCACTCGCGTCTTATCCCAGCAAATGCAGTGTATTGGACGCAAGAGAAACTACTGTTCTTGTCAGTTTACTAAGCAGAGTTGAATTAGATATGGCCCTTGTGTGTAGGAAGCACAGTTCTTTAGTTCTGAGCAAGCTGACTGTTCTGGCTATATAGGAAACACAGTAGAGTAGTAGAGTGCTGCTTTCTCAAAAGCAGAGTGTGTTTCTTATAAGGCAAGCGAGAGTTGAATTCCCTTTCATAAACGGAGTTGAATCACATGCAGTTTCTGGTCCTAGCACCAAGAGATGTTTTCTGGTAAGAAGAGTCACTATTGTGCTCATTGGCCATACACAGTGCAAATAGAACTCGCGTCTGTACCCAGCAAGTGCATTGTATTGGACGCAAGAGAAACTACTGTTCTTGTCAGTTTCCTAAGCAGAGTTGAACTAGTTATGGCCATTGTGTGTAGGAAGCACAGTTCTTTGGTTCTGAGCAAGCTGACTGTTCTGGCTCTATAGGAAACACAGTAGAGTAGAAGAGTGCTGCTTTCTCAAAAGCAGAGTGTGTTTCTTGTAAGGCGAGCCAGAGTTTAATTCCCTTTCATAAACGGAGTTGACTCACATGCAATTTCTGGTCCTAGCAGCAAGAGTTGTTTTCTGGTAAGGAGATTCACTATTGTGCTCAATTGGCCATACACATTGCAAATAGCACTCGCGTCTGTTCCCAGTAAATGCAGTGTATTGGACACAAGAGAAACTACTGTTCTTGTCAGTTTCCTAAACAGAGTTGAATTAGATATGGCCCTTGTGTGTAGGAAGCACAGTTCTTTAGTTCTGAGCAAGCTGACTGTTCTGGCTATATAGGAAACAGAGTAGAGTAGAAGAGTGCTGCTTTCTCTAAAGCAGAGTGTTTTTCTTGTAAGTCGAGCCAGAGTTTAATTCCCTTTCATAAACGGAGTTGAATCACATGCAGTTTCTGGTCCTAGCAGCAAGAGTTGTTTTCTGGTAAGGAGAGTCACTATTGTGCTCAATTGGCCATACACAGTGCAAATAGCACTCGCGTCTTATCCCAGCAAATGCAGTGTATTGGATGCAAAAGAAACTACTGTTCTTGTCAGTTTCCTAAGCAGAGTTGAATTAGATATGGCCTTTGTGTGTAGGAAGCACAGTTCTTTAGTTCTGAGCAAGCTGACTGTTCTGGCTATAAAGGAAACAGAGTAGAGTAGAAGAGTGCTGCTTTTTCAAAAGCAGAGTGTGTTTCTTGTAAGGCGAGCTAGAGTTGATTTCCCTTTCATAAACGGAGTTGAATCACATGCAGTTTCTGGTCCTAGCAGCAAAAGTTGTTTTCTGGTAAGGAGATTCTCTATTGTGCTCATTTGGCCATACACATTGCAAATAGCACTCGCGTCTGTTCCCAGCAAATGCAGTGTATTGGACACAAGAGAAACTACTGTTCTTGTCAGTTTCCTAAGCAGAGTTGAATTAGATATGGCCCTTGTGTGTAGGAAGCACAGTTCTTTAGTTCTCAGCAAGCTGACAGTTCTGGCTATATAGGAAACACAGTAGAGTAGAAGAGTGCTGCTTTCTCAAAAGCAGAGTGTGTTTCTTGTAAGGCGAGCTAGAGTTGATTTCCCTTTCATAAACGGAGTTGAATCACATGCAGTTTCTGGTCCTAGCAGCAAGAGTTGTTTTCTGGTAAGGAGAGTCACTATTGTGCTCAATTGGCCATACACAGTGCAAATAGCACTCGCGTCTTATCCCAGCAAATGCAGTGTATTGGATGCAAGAGAAACTACTGTTCTTGTCAGTTTCCTAAGCAGAGTTGAATTAGATATGGCCTTTGTGTGTAGGAAGCACAGTTCTTTAGTTCTGAGCAAGCTGACTGTTCTGGCTATATAGGAAACACATTAGAGTAGAAGAGTGCTGCTTTTTCAAAAGCATAGTGTGTTTCTTGTAAGGCGAGCTAGAGTTGATTTCCCTTTCATAAACGGAGTTGAATCACATGCAGTTTCTGGTCCTAGCAGCAAAAGTTGTTTTCTGGTAAGGAGATTCACTATTGTGCTCAATTGGCCATACACATTGCAAATAGCACTCGCGTCTTATCCCAGGAAATGCAGTGTATTGGACGCAAGAGAAACTACTGTTCTTGTCAGTTTACTAAGCAGAGTTGAATTAGATATGGCCCTTGTGTGTAGGAAGCACAGTTCTTTAGTTCTGAGCAAGCTGACTGTTCTGGCTATATAGGAAACACAGTAGAGTAGAAGAGTGCTGCTTTCTCAAAAGCAGAGTGTGTTTCTTGTAAGGCAAGCGAGAGTTGAATTCCCTTTCATAAACGGAGTTGAATCACATGCAGTTTCTGGTCCTAGCACCAAGAGATGTTTTCTGGTAAGAAGAGTCACTATTGTGCTCATTGGCCATACACAGTGCAAATAGCACTCGCGTCTTATCCCAGCAAATGCAGTGTATTGGACGCAAGAGAAACTACTGTTCTTGTCAGTTTCCTAAGCAGAGTTGAATTAGATATGGCCCTTGTGTGTTGGAAGCACAGTTCTTTAGTTCTGAGCAAGCTGACTGTTCTGGCTATATAGGAAACACAGTAGAGTAGAAGAGTGCTGCTTTCTCAAAAGCAGAGTGTGTTTCTTGTAAGGCAAGCTAGAGTTGAATTCCCTTTCATAAACGGAGTTGAATCACATGCAGTTTCTGGTCCTAGCACCAAGAGTTGTTTTCTGGTAAGAAGAGTCACTATTGTGCTCATTGGCCATACACAGTGCAAATAGCACTCGCGTCTGTACCCAGCAAGTGCATTGTATTGGACGCAAGAGAAACTACTGTTCTTGTCAGTTCCCTAAGCAGAGTTGAACTAGTTATGGCCATTGTGTGTAGGAAGCACAGTTCTTTGGTTCTGAGCAAGCTGACTGTTCTGGCTCTATAGGAAACACAGTAGAGTAGAAGAGTGCTGCTTTCTCAAAAGCAGAGTGTGTTTCTTGTAAGGCGAGCCAGAGTTTAATTCCCTTTCATAAACGGAGTTGAATCACATGCAATTTCTGGTCCTAGCAGCAAGAGTTGTTTTCTGGTAAGGAGATTCACTATTGTGCTCAATTGGCCATACACATTGCAAATAGCACTCGCGTCTGTTCCCAGCAAATGCAGTGTATTGGACGCAAGAGAAACTACTGTTCTTGTCAGTTTCCTAAGCAGAGTTGAATTAGATATTGCCCTTGTGTGTAGGAAGCACAGTTCTTTAGTTCTGAGCAAGCTGACAGTTCTGGCTATATAGGAAACACAGTAGAGTAGAAGAGTGCTGCTTTCTCAACGCAGAGTGTGTTTCTTGTAAGGCGAGCTAGAGTTGATTTCCCTTTCATAAACGGAGTTGAATCACATGCAGTTTCTGCTCCTAGCAGCAAAAGTTGTTTTCTGGTAAGGAGATTCACTATTGTGCTCAATTGTCCTTACACAGTGCAAATAGCACTCGCGTCTTATCCCAGCAAATGCAGTGTATTGGACGCAAGAGAAACTACTGTTCTTGTCAGTTTCCTAAGCAGAATTGAATTAGATATGGCCCTTGTGTGTTGGAAGCACAGTTCTTTAGTTCTGAGCAAGCTGACTGTTCTGGCTATATAGGAAACACAGTAGAGTAGAAGAGTGCTGCTTTCTCAAAAGCAGAGTGTGTTTCTTGTAAGGCAAGCTAGAGTTGAATTCCCTTTCATAAAAGGAGTTGAATCACATGCAGTTTCTGGTCCTAGCACCAAGAGTTGTTTTCTGGTAAGAAGAGTCACTATTGTGCTCATTTGGCCATACACAGTGCAAATAGCACTAGCGTCTGTACCCAGCAAGTGCATTGTATTGGACGCAAGAGAAACTACTGTTCTTGTCAGTTTCCTAAGCAGAGTTGAACTAGTTATGGCATTTGTGTGTAGGAAGCACAGTTCTTTGGTTCTGAGCAATCTGACTGTTCTGGCTCTATAGGAAACACAGTAGAGTAGAAGAGTGCTGCTTTCTCAAAAGCAGAGTGTGTTTCTTGTAAGGCGAGCTAGAGTTGATTTCCCTTTCATAAACGGAGTTGAATCACATGCAGTTTCTGGTCCTAGCACCAAGAGTTGTTTTCTGGTAAGGAGAGTCACTATTGTGCTCATTTGGCCATACACAGTGCAAATAGCACTCGCGTCTGTACCCAGCAAGTGCATTGTATTGGACGCAAGAGAAAGTACTGTTCTTGTCAGTTTCCTAAGCAGAGTTGTACTAGTTATGGCCATTGTGTGTAGGAAGCACAGTTCTTTGGTTCTGAGCAAGCTGACTGTTCTGGCTCTATAGCAAACAGAGTAGAGTAGAAGAGTGCTGCTTTCTCTAAAGCAGAGTGTGTTTCTTGTAAGGCGAGCTAGAGTTGATTTCCCTTTCATAAACGGAGTTGAATCACATGCAGTTTCTGGTCCTAGCACCAAGAGTTGTTTTCTGGTAAGGAGAGTCACTATTGTGCTCATTTGGCCATACACAGTGCAAATAGCACTCGCGTCTGTTCCCAGCAAATGCAGTGTATTGGACACAAGAGAAACTACTGTTCTTGTCAGTTTCCTAAGCAGAGTTGAATTAGATATGGCCCTTGTGTGTAGGAAGCACAGTTCTTTAGTTCTGAGCAAGCTGACAGTTCTGGCTATATAGGAAACACAGTAGAGTAGAAGAGTGCTGCTTTCTCAAAAGCAGAGTGTGTTTCTTGTAGGGCGAGCTAGAGTTGATTTCCCTTTCATAAACGGAGTTGAATCACATGCAGTTTCTGCTCCTAGCAGCAAAAGTTGTTTTCTGGTATGGAGATTCACTATTGTGCTCAATTGTCCTTACACAGTGCAAATAGCACTCGCGTCTTATCCCAGCAAATGCAGTGTATTGGACGCAAGAGAAACTACTGTTCTTGTCAGTTTCCTAAGCAGAGTTGAATTAGATAAGTCCCTTGTGTGTTGGATGCACAGTTCTTTAGTTCTGAGCAAGCTGACTGTTCTGGCTATATAGGAAACACAGTAGAGTAGAAGAGTGCTGCTTTCTCAAAAGCAGAGTGTGTTTCTTGTAAGGCAAGCTAGAGTTGAATTCCCTTTCATAAACGGAGTTGAATCACATGCAGTTTCTGGTCCTAGCACCAAGAGTTGTTTTCTGGTAAGAAGAGTCACTATTGTGCTCATTGGCCATACACAGTGCAAATAGCACTCGCGTCTGTACCCAGCAAGTGCATTGTATTGGACGCAAGAGAAACTACTGTTCTTGTCAGTTTCCTAAGCAGAGTTGAACTAGTTATGGCCATTGTGTGTAGGAAGCACAGTTCTTTGGTTCTGAGCAAGCTGACTGTTCTGGCTCTATAGGAAACACAGTAGAGTAGAAGAGTGCTGCTTTCTCAAAAGCAGAGTGTGTTTCTTGTAAGGCGAGCCAGAGTTTAATTCCCTTTCATAAACGGAGTTGACTCACATGCAATTTCTGGTCCTAGCAGCAAGAGTTGTTTTCTGGTAAGGAGATTCACTATTGTGCTCAATTGGCCATACACATTGCAAATAGCACTCGCGTCTGTTCCCAGTAAATGCAGTGTATTGGACACAAGAGAAACTACTGTTCTTGTCAGTTTCCTAAACAGAGTTGAATTAGATATGGCCCTTGTGTGTAGGAAGCACAGTTCTTTAGTTCTGAGCAAGCTGACTGTTCTGGCTATATAGGAAACAGAGTAGAGTAGAAGAGTGCTGCTTTCTCTAAAGCAGAGTGTTTTTCTTGTAAGTCGAGCCAGAGTTTAATTCCCTTTCATAAACGGAGTTGAATCACATGCAGTTTCTGGTCCTAGCAGCAAGAGTTGTTTTCTGGTAAGGAGAGTCACTATTGTGCTCAATTGGCCATACACAGTGCAAATAGCACTCGCGTCTTATCCCAGCAAATGCAGTGTATTGGATGCAAGAGAAACTACTGTTCTTGTCAGTTTCCTAAGCAGAGTTGAATTAGATATGGCCTTTGTGTGTAGGAAGCACAGTTCTTTAGTTCTGAGCAAGCTGACTGTTCTGGCTATATAGGAAACAGAGTAGAGTAGAAGAGTGCTGCTTTTTCAAAAGCAGAGTGTGTTTCTTGTAAGGCGAGCTAGAGTTGATTTCCCTTTCATAAACGGAGTTGAATCACATGCAGTTTCTGGTCCTAGCAGCAAAAGTTGTTTTCTGGTAAGGAGATTCACTATTGTGCTCAATTGGCCATACACATTGCAAATAGCACTCGCGTCTTATCCCAGCAAATGCAGTGTATTGGACGCAAGAGAAACTACTGTTCTTGTCAGTTTACTAAGCAGAGTTGAATTAGATATGGCCCTTATGTGTAGGAAGCACAGTTCTTTAGTTCTGAGCAAGCTGACAGTTCTGGCTATATAGGAAACAGAGTAGAGTAGAAGAGTGCTGCTTTCTCTAAAGCAGAGTGTGTTTCTTGTAAGGCGAGCTAGAGTTGATTTCCCTTTCATAAACGGAGTTGAATCACATGCAGTTTCTGGTCCTAGCACCAAGAGTTGTTTTCTGGTAAGGAGAGTCACTATTGTGCTCATTTGGCCATACACATTGCAAATAGCACTCGCGTCTGTTCCCAGCAAATGCAGTGTATTGGACACAAGAGAAACTACTGTTCTTGTCAGTTTCCTAAGCAGAGTTGAATTAGATATGGCCCTTGTGTATAGGAAGCACAGTTCTTTAGTTCTGAGCAAGCTGACAGTTCTGGCTATATAGGAAACACAGTAGAGTAGAAGAGTGCTGCTTTCTCAAAAGCAGAGTGTGTTTCTTGTAAGGCGAGCTAGAGTTGATTTCCCTTTCATAAACGGAGTTGAATCACATGCAGTTTCTGCTCCTAGCAGCAAAAGTTGTTTTCTGGTAAGGAGATTCACTATTGTGCTCAATTGTCCTTACACAGTGCAAATAGCACTCGCGTCTTATCCCAGCAAATGCAGTGTATTGGACGCAAGAGAAACTACTGTTCTTGTCAGTTTCCTAAGCAGAGTTGAATTAGATATGGCCCTTGTGTGTTGGAAGCACAGTTCTTTAGTTCTGAGCAAGCTGACTGTTCTGGCTATATAGGAAACACAGTAGAGTAGAAGAGTGCTGCTTTCTCAAAAGCAGAGTGTGTTTCTTGTAAGGCAAGCTAGAGTTGAATTCCCTTTCATAAACGGAGTTGAATCACATGCAGTTTCTGGTCCTAGCACCAAGAGTTGTTTTCTGGTAAGAAGAGTCACTATTGTGCTCATTGGCCATACACAGTGCAAATAGCACTCGCGTCTGTACCCAGCAAGTGCATTGTATTGGACGCAAGAGAAACTACTGTTCTTGTCAGTTCCCTAAGCAGAGTTGAACTAGTTATGGCCATTGTGTGTAGGAAGCACAGTTCTTTGGTTCTGAGCAAGCTGACTGTTCTGGCTCTATAGGAAACACAGTAGAGTAGAAGAGTGCTGCTTTCTCAAAAGCAGAGTGTGTTTCTTGTAAGGCGAGCCAGAGTTTAATTCCCTTTCATAAACGGAGTTGAATCACATGCAATTTCTGGTCCTAGCAGCAAGAGTTGTTTTCTTGTAAGGAGATTCACTATTGTGCTCAATTGGCCATACACATTGCAAATAGCACTCGCGTCTGTTCCCAGCAAATGCAGTGTATTGGACGCAAGAGAAACTACTGTTCTTGTCAGTTTCCTAAGCAGAGTTGAATTAGATATTGCCCTTGTGTGTAGGAAGCACAGTTCTTTAGTTCTGAGCAAGCTGACAGTTCTGGCTATATAGGAAACACAGTAGAGTAGAAGAGTGCTGCTTTCTCAAAGCAGATTGTGTTTCTTGTAAGGCGAGCTAGAGTTGATTTCCCTTTCATAAACGGAGTTGAATCACATGCAGTTTCTGCTCCTAGCAGCAAAAGTTGTTTTCTGGTAAGGAGATTCACTATTGTGCTCAATTGTCCTTACACAGTGCAAATAGCACTCGCGTCTTATCCCAGCAAATGCAGTGTATTGGACGCAAGAGAAACTACTGTTCTTGTCAGTTTCCTAAGCAGAATTGAATTAGATATGGCCCTTGTGTGTTGGAAGCACAGTTCTTTAGTTCTGAGCAAGCTGACTGTTCTGGCTATATAGGAAACACAGTAGAGTAGAAGAGTGCTGCTTTCTCAAAAGCAGAGTGTGTTTCTTGTAAGGCAAGCTAGAGTTGAATTCCCTTTCATAAAAGGAGTTGAATCACATGCAGTTTCTGGTCCTAGCACCAAGAGTTGTTTTCTGGTAAGAAGAGTCACTATTGTGCTCATTTGGCCATACACAGTGCAAATAGCACTAGCGTCTGTACCCAGCAAGTGCATTGTATTGGACGCAAGAGAAACTACTGTTCTTGTCAGTTTCCTAAGCAGAGTTGAACTAGTTATGGCATTTGTGTGTAGGAAGCACAGTTCTTTGGTTCTGAGCAATCTGACTGTTCTGGCTCTATAGGAAACACAGTAGAGTAGAAGAGTGCTGCTTTCTCAAAAGCAGAGTGTGTTTCTTGTAAGGCGAGCTAGAGTTGATTTCCCTTTCATAAACGGAGTTGAATCACATGCAGTTTCTGGTCCTAGCACCAAGAGTTGTTTTCTGGTAAGGAGAGTCACTATTGTGCTCATTTGGCCATACACAGTGCAAATAGCACTCGCGTCTGTACCCAGCAAGTGCATTGTATTGGACGCAAGAGAAAGTACTGTTCTTGTCAGTTTCCTAAGCAGAGTTGTACTAGTTATGGCCATTGTGTGTTGGAAGCACAGTTCTTTGGTTCTGAGCAAGCTGACTGTTCTGGCTCTATAGCAAACAGAGTAGAGTAGAAGAGTGCTGCTTTCTCTAAAGCAGAGTGTGTTTCTTGTAAGGCGAGCTAGAGTTGATTTCCCTTTCATAAACGGAGTTGAATCACATGCAGTTTCTGGTCCTAGCACCAAGAGTTGTTTTCTGGTAAGGAGAGTCACTATTGTGCTCATTTGGCCATACACAGTGCAAATAGCACTCGCGTCTGTTCCCAGCAAATGCAGTGTATTGGACACAAGAGAAACTACTGTTCTTGTCAGTTTCCTAAGCAGAGTTGAATTAGATAAGTCCCTTGTGTGTTGGAAGCACAGTTCTTTAGTTCTGAGCAAGCTGACTGTTCTGGCTATATAGGAAACACAGTAGAGTAGAAGAGTGCTGCTTTCTCAAAAGCAGAGTGTGTTTCTTGTAAGGCAACCTAGAGTTGAATTCCCTTTCATAAACGGAGTTGAATCACATGCAGTTTCTGGTCCTAGCACCAAGAGTTGTTTTCTGGTAAGAAGAGTCACTATTGTGCTCATTGGCCATACACAGTGCAAATAGCACTCGCGTCTGTACCCAGCAAGTGCATTGTATTGGACGCAAGAGAAACTACTGTTCTTGTCAGTTTCCTAAGCAGAGTTGAACTAGTTATGGCCCTTGTGTGTAGGAAGCACAGTTCTTTGGTTCTGAGCAAGCTGACTGTTCTGGCTCTATAGGAAACACAGTAGAGTAGAAGAGTGCTGCTTTCTCAAAAGCAGAGTGTGTTTCTTGTAAGGCGAGCCAGAGTTTAATTCCCTTTCATAAACGGAGTTGAATCACATGCAATTTCTGGTCCTAGCAGCAAGAGTTGTTTTCTGGTAAGGAGATTCACTATTGTGCTCAATTGGCCATACACATTGCAAATAGCACTCGCGTCTGTTCCCAGCAAATGCAGTGTATTGGACGCAAGAGAAACTACTGTTCTTGTCAGTTTCCTAAGCAGAGTTGAATTAGATATTGCACTTGTGTGTAGGAAGAACAGTTCTTTAGTTCTGAGCAAGCTGACAGTTCTGGCTATATAGGAAACACAGTAGAGTAGAAGAGTGCTGCTTTCTCAAAGCAGATTGTGTTTCTTGTAAGGCGAGCTAGAGTTGATTTCCCTTTCATAAACGGAGTTGAATCACATGCAGTTTCTGCTCCTAGCAGCAAAAGTTGTTTTCTGGTAAGGAGATTCACTATTGTGCTCAATTGTCCTTACACAGTGCAAATAGCACTCGCGTCTTATCCCAGCAAATGCAGTGTATTGGACGCAAGAGAAACTACTGTTCTTGTCAGTTTCCTAAGCAGAGTTGAATTAGATATGGCCCTTGTGTGTTGGAAGCACAGTTCTTTAGTTCTGAGCAAGCTGACTGTTCTGGCTATATAGGAAACACAGTAGAGTAGAAGAGTGCTGCTTTCTCAAAAGCAGAGTGTGTTTCTTGTAAGGCAAGCTAGAGTTGAATTCCCTTTCATAAAAGGAGTTGAATCACATGCAGTTTCTGGTCCTAGCACCAAGAGTTGTTTTCTGGTAAGAAGAGTCACTATTGTGCTCATTTGGCCATACACAGTGCAAATAGCACTAGCGTCTGTACCCAGCAAGTGCATTGTATTGGACACAAGAGAAACTACTGTTCTTGTCAGTTTCCTAAGCAGAGTTGAACTAGTTATGGCATTTGTGTGTAGGAAGCACAGTTCTTTGGTTCTGAGCAATCTGACTGTTCTGGCTGTATAGGAAACACAGTAGAGTAGAAGAGTGCTGCTTTCTCAAAAGCAGAGTGTGTTTCTGGTAAGGCGAGCCAGAGTTTAATTCCCTTTCATAAACGGAGTTGAATCACATGCAATTTCTGGTCCTAGCAGCAAGAGTTGTTTTCTGGTAAGGAGATTCACTATTGTGCTCAATTGGCCATACACATTGCAAATAGCACTCGCGTCTGTTCCCAGCAAATGCAGTGTATTGGACGCAAGAGAAACTACTGTTCTTGTCAGTTTCCTAAGCAGAGTTGAATTAGATATTGCCATTGTGTGTAGGAAGCACAGTTTTTTAGTTCTGAGCAAGCTGACAGTTCTGGCTATATAAGAAACAGAGTAGAGTAGAAAAGTGCTGCTTTCTCTAAAGCAGAGTGTGTTTCTTGTAAGGCGAGCTAGAGTTGATTTCCCTTTCATAAACGGAGTTGAATCACATGCAGTTTCTGGTCCTAGCACCAAGAGTTGTTTTCTGGTAAGGAGAGTCACTATTGTGCTCATTTGGCCATACACAGTGCAAATAGCACTCGCGTCTGTACCCAGCAAGTGCATTGTATTGGACGCAAGAGAAACTACTGTTCTTGTCAGTTTCCTAAGCAGAGTTGTACTAGTTATGGCCATTGTGTGTAGGAAGCACAGTTCTTTGGTTCTGAGCAAGCTGACTGTTCTGGCTCTATAGCAAACACAGTAGAGTAGAAGAGTGCTGCTTTCTCAAAAGCAGAGTGTGTTTCTTGTAAGGCAAGCGAGAGTTGAATTCCCTTTCATAAACGGAGTTGAATCACATGCAGTTTCTGGTCCTAGCACCAAGAGTTGTTTTCTGGTAAGGAGAGTCACTATTGTGCTCATTTGGCCATACACATTGCAAATAGCACTCGTGTCTGTTCCCAGCAAATGCAGTGTATTGGACACAAGAGAAACTACTGTTCTTGTCAGTTTCCTAAGCAGAGTTGAATTAGATATGGCCCTTGTGTGTAGGAAGCACAGTTCTTTAGTTCTGAGCAAGCTGACAGTTCTGGCTATATAGGAAACACAGTAGAGTAGAAGAGTGCTGCTTTCTCAAAGCAGAGTGTGTTTCTTGTAAGGCGAGCTAGAGTTGATTTCCCTTTCACAAACGGAGTTGAATCACATGCAGTTTCTGCTCCTAGCAGCAAAAGTTGTTTTCTGGTAAGGAGATTCACTATTGTGCTCAATTGTCCTTACACAGTGCAAATAGCACTCGCGTCTTATCCCAGCAAATGCAGTGTATTGGACGCAAGAGAAACTACTGTTCTTGTCAGTTTCCTAAGCAGAGTTGAATTAGATATGGCCCTTGTGTGTTGGAAGCACAGTTCTTTAGTTCTGAGCAAGCTGACTGTTCTGGCTATATAGGAAACACAGTAGAGTAGAAGTGTGCTGCTTTCTCAAAAGCAGAGTGTGTTTCTTGTAAGGCAAGCTAGAGTTGAATTCCCTTTCATAAAAGGAGTTGAATCACATGCAGTTTCTGGTCCTAGCACCAAGAGTTGTTTTCTGGTAAGAAGAGTCACTATTGTGCTCATTTGGCCATACACAGTGCAAATAGCACTCGCGTCTGTACCCAGCAAGTGCATTGTATTGGACGCAAGAGAAACTACTGTTCTTGTCAGTTTCCTAAGCAGAGTTGAACTAGTTATGGCCATTGTGTGTAGGAAGCACAGTTCTTTGGTTCTGAGCAAGCTGACTGTTCTGGCTCTATAGGAAACACAGTAGAGTAGAAGAGTGCTGCTTTCTCAAAAGCAGAGTGTGTTTCTTGTAAGGCGAGCCAGAGTTTAATTCCCTTTCATAAACGGAGTTGAATCACATGCAATTTCTGGTCCTAGCAGCAAGAGTTGTTTTCTGGTAAGGAGATTCACTATTGTGCTCAATTGGCCATACACATTGCAAATAGCACTCGCGTCTGTTCCCAGCAAATGCAGTGTATTGGACGCAAGAGAAACTACTGTTCTTGTCAGTTTACTAAGCAGAGTTGAATTAGATATGGCCCTTGTGTGTAGGAAGCACAGTTCTTTAGTTCTGAGCAAGCTGACTGTTCTGGCTATATAGGAAACACAGTAGAGTAGAAGAGTGCTGCTTTCTCAAAAGCAGAGTGTGTTTCTTGTAAGGCAAGCGAGAGTTGAATTCCCTTTCATAAACGGAGTTGAATCACATGCAGTTTCTGGTCCTAGCACCAAGAGTTGTTTTCTGGTAAGGAGAGTCACTATTGTGCTCATTTGGCCATACACATTGCAAATAGCACTCGCGTCTGTTCCCAGCAAATGCAGTGTATTGGACACAAGAAAAACTACTGTTCTTGTCAGTTTCCTAAGCAGAGTTAAATTAGATATGGCCCTTGTGTGTAGGAAGCACAGTTCTTTAGTTCTGAGCAAGCTGACAGTTCTGGCTATATAGGAAACACAGTAGAGTAGAAGAGTGCTGCTTTCTCAAAGCAGAGTGTGTTTCTTGTAAGGCGAGCTAGAGTTGATTTCCCTTTCATAAACGGAGTTGAATCACATGCAGTTTCTGCTCCTAGCAGCAAAAGTTGTTTTCTGGTAAGGAGATTCACTATTGTGCTCAATTGTCCTTACACAGTGCAAATAGCACTCGCGTCTTATATCAGCAAATGCAGTGTATTGGACGCAAGAGAAACTACTGTTCTTGTCAGTTTCCTAAGCAGAGTTGAATTAGATATGGCCCTTGTGTGTTGGAAGCACAGTTCTTTAGTTCTGAGCAAGCTGACTGTTCTGGCTATATAGGAAACACAGTAGAGTAGAAGTGTGCTGCTTTCTCAAAAGCAGAGTGTGTTTCTTGTAAGGCAAGCTAGAGTTCAATTCCCTTTCATAAAAGGAGTTGAATCACATGCAGTTTCTGGTCCTAGCACCAAGAGTTGTTTTCTGGTAAGAAGAGTCACTATTGTGCTCATTTGGCCATACACAGTGCAAATAGCACTCGCGTCTGTACCCAGCAAGTGCATTGTATTGGACGCAAGAGAAACTACTGTTCTTGTCAGTTTCCTGAGCAGAGTTGAACTAGTTTGGCCATTGTGTGTAGGAAGCACAGTTCTTTGGTTCTGAGCAAGCTGACTGTTCTGGCTCTATAGGAAACACAGTAGAGTAGAAGAGTGCTGCTTTCTCAAAAGCAGAGTGTGTTTCTTGTAAGGCGAGCCAGAGTTTAATTCCCTTTCATAAACGGAGTTGAATCACATGCAATTTCTGGTCCTAGCAGCAAGAGTTGTTTTCTGGTAAGGAGATTCACTATTGTGCTCATTTGGCCATACACAGTGCAAATAGCACTCGCGTCTGTACCCAGCAAGTGCATTGTATTGGACGCAAGAGAAACTACTGTTCTTGTCAGTTTCCTAAGCAGAGTTGTACTAGTTATGGCCCTTGTGTGTAGGAAGCACAGTTCTTTAGTTCTGAGCAAGCTGACTGTTCTGGCTATATAGGAAACAGAGTAGAGTAGAAGAGTGCTGCTTTCTCTAAAGCAGAGTGTGTTTCTTGTAAGGCGAGCCAGAGTTTAATTCCCTTTCATAAACGGAGTTGAATCACATGCAGTTTCTGGTCCTAGCAGCAAAAGTTGTTTTCTGGTAAGGAGATTCACTATTGTGCTCAATTGGCCATACACATTGCAAATAGCACTCGCGTCTGTTCCTAGCAAATGCAGTGTATTGGACGCAAGAGAAACTACTGTTCTTGTCAGTTTCCTAAGCAGAGTTGAATTAGATATGGCCCTTGTGTGTAGGAAGCACAGTTCTTTAGTTCTGAGCAAGCTGACTGTTCTGGCTATATAGGAATCACAGTAGAGTAGAGGAGTGCTGCTTTCTCAAAAGCAGAGTGTGTTTCTTGTAAGGCGAGCCAGAGTTTAATTCCCTTTCATAAACGGAGTTGAATCACATGCAATTTCTGGTCCTAGCAGCAAGAGTTGTTTTCTGGTAAGGAGATTCACTATTGTGCTCAATTGGCCATACACATTGCAAATAGCACTCGCGTCTGTTCCCAGCAAATGCAGTGTATTGGACGCAAGAGAAACTACTGTTCTTGTCAGTTTCCTAAGCAGAGTTGAATTAGATATGGCCCTTGTGTGTAGGAAGCACAGTTTTTTATTTCTGAGCAAGCTGACTGTTCTGGCTATATAGGAAACACAGTAGAGTAGAAGAGTGCTGCTTTCTCAAAAGCAGAGTGTCTTTCTTGTAAGGCAAGCTAGAGTTGAATTCTCTTTCATAAACGGAGATGAATCACATGCAGTTTCTGGTCCTAGCACCAAGAGTTGTTTTCTGGTAAGGAGAGTCACTCTTGTGCTCATTTGGCCATACACAGTGCAAATAGCACTCGCGTCTGTACCCAGCAAGTGCATTGTATTGGACGCAAGAGAAACTACTGTTCTTGTCAGTTTCCTAAGCAGAGTTGAACTAGTTATGGCCATTGTGTGTAGGAAGCACAGTTCTTTGGTTCTGAGCAAGCTGACTGTTCTGGCTCTATAGCAAACACAGTAGAGTAGAAGAGTGCTGCTTTCTCAAAAGCAGAGTGTGTTTCTTGTAAGGCGAGCCAGAGTTTAATTCCCTTTCATAAACGGAGTTGAATCACATGCAATTTCTGGTCCTAGCAGCAAGAGTTGTTTTCTGGTAAGGAGATTCACTATTGTGCTCAATTGGCCATACACATTGCAAATAGCACTCGCGTCTGTTCCCAGCAAATGCAGTGTATTGGACACAAGAGAAACTACTGTTCTTGTCATTTTCCTAAGCAGAGTTGAATTAGATATGGCCCTTGTGTGTAGGAAGCACAGTTCTTTAGTTCTGAGCAAGCTGACTGTTCTGGCTATATAGGAATCACAGTAGAGTAGAAGAGTGCTGCTTTCTCTAAAGCAGAGTGTGTTTCTTGTAAGTCGAGCCAGATTTTAATTCCCTTTCAAAAACGGAGTTGAATCACATGCAGTTTCTGGTCCTAGCAGCAAGAGTTGTTTTCTGGTAAGGAGATTCACTATTGTGCTCAATTGGCCATACACATTGCAAATAGCACTCGCGTCTGATCCTAGCAAATGCAGTGTATTGGACGCAAGAGAAACTACTGTTCTTGTCAGTTTCCTAAGCAGAGTTGAATTAGATATGGCCCTTGTGTGTAGGAAGCACAGTTCTTTAGTTCTGAGCAAGCTGACTGTTCTGGCTATATAGGAATCACAGTAGAGTAGAAGAGTGCTACTTTCTCAAAAGCAGAGTGTGTTTCTTGTAAGGTGAGCCAGAGTTTAATTCCCTTTCATAAACGGAGTTGAATCACATGCAATTTCGGGTCCTCGCAGCAAGAGTTGTTTTCTGGTAAGGAGAGTCACTATTGTGCTCATTTGGCCATACACATTGCAAATAGCACTCGCGTCTGTTCCCAGCAAATGCAGTGTATTTGACACAAGAGAAACTACTGTTCTTGTCAGTTTCCTAAGCAGAGTTGAATTAGATATGGCCCTTGTGTGTAGGAAGCACAGTTCTTTAGTTCTGAGCAAGCTGACAGTTCTGGCTATATAGGAAACACAGTAGAGTAGAAGAGTGCTGCTTTCTCAAAGCAGAGTGTGTTTCTTGTAAGGCGAGCTAGAGTTGATTTCCCTTTCATAAACGGAGTTGAATCACATGCAGTTTCTGCTCCTAGCAGCAAAAGTTGTTTTCTGGTAAGGAGATTCACTATTGTGCTCAATTGTCCTTACACAGTGCAAATAGCACTCGCGTCTTATCCCAGCAAATGCAGTGTATTGGACGCAAGAGAAACTACTGTTCTTGTCAGTTTCCTAAGCAGAGTTGAACTAGTTATGGCCTTTGTGTGTAGGAAGCACAGTTCTTTGGTTCTGAGCAAGCTGACTGTTCTGGCTCTATAGGAAACACAGTAGAGTAGAAGAGTGCTGCTTTCTCAAAAGCAGAGTGTGTTTCTTGTAAGGCGAGCCAGAGTTTAATTCCCTTTCATAAACGGAGTTGAATCACATGCAATTTCTGGTCCTAGCAGCAAGAGTTGTTTTCTGGTAAGGAGATTCACTATTGTGCTCAATTGGCCATACACATTGCAAATAGCACTCGCGTCTGTTCCCAGCAAATGCAGTGTATTGGACGCAAGAGAAACTACTGTTCTTGTCAGTTTCCTAAGCAGAGTTGAATTAGATATTGCCCTTGTGTGTAGGAAGCACAGTTCTTTAGTTCTGAGCAAGCTGACTGTTCTGGCTATATAGGAAACACAGTAGAGTAGAAGAGTGCTGCTTTCTCAAAGCAGAGTGTGTTTCTTGTAAGGCGAGCTAGAGTTGATTTCCCTTTCATAAACGGAGTTGAATCACATGCAGTTTCTGGTCCTAGCACCAAGAGTTGTTTTCTGGTAAGAAGAGTCACTATTGTGCTCATTTGGCCATACACAGTGCAAATAGCACTAGCGTCTGTACCCAGCAAGTGCATTGTATTGGACGCAAGAGAAACTACTGTTCTTGTCAGTTTCCTAAGCAGAGTTGAACTAGTTATGGCATTTGTGTGTAGGAAGAACAGTTCTTTGTTTCTGAGCAATCTGACTGTTCTGGCTCTATAGGAAACACAGTAGAGTAGAAGAGTGCTGCTTTCTCAAAAGCAGAGTGTGTTTCTTGTAAGGCGAGCCAGAGTTTAATTCCCTTTCATAAACGGAGTTGAATCACATGCAATTTCTGGTCCTAGCAGCAAGAGTTGTTTTCTGGTAAGGAGATTCACTATTGTGCTCAATTGGCCATACACATTGCAAATAGCACTCGCGTCTGTTCCCAGCAAATGCAGTGTATTGGACGCAAGAGAAACTACTGTTCTTGTCAGTTTCCTAAGCAGAGTTGAATTAGATATTGCCCTTGTGTGTAGGAAGCACAGTTCTTTAGTTCTGAGCAAGCTGACAGTTCTGGCTATATAGGAAACAGAGTAGAGTAGAAGAGTGCTGCTTTCTCTAAAGCAGAGTGTGTTTCTTGTAAGGCGAGCTAGAGTTGATTTCCCTTTCATAAACGGAGTTGAATCACATGCAGTTTCTGGTCCTAGCACCAAGAGTTGTTTTCTGGTAAGGAGAGTCACTATTGTGCTCATTTGGCCATACACAGTGCAAATAGCACTCGCGTCTGTACCCAGCAAGTGCATTGTATTGGACGCAAGAGAAACTACTGTTCTTGTCAGTTTCCTAAGCAGAGTTGTACTAGTTATGGCCATTGTGTGTAGGAAGCACAGTTCTTTGGTTCTGAGCAAGCTGACTGTTCTGGCTCTATAGCAAACACAGTAGAGTAGAAGAGTGCTGCTTTCTCAAAAGCAGAGTGTGTTTCTTGTAAGGCGAGCCAGAGTTTAATTCCCTTTCATAAACGGAGTTGAATCACATACAGTTTCTGGTCCTAGCAGCAAAAGTTGTTTTCTGGTAAGGAGATTCACTATTGTGCTCAATTGGCCATACACATTGCAAATAGCACTCGCGTCTGTTCCCAGCAAATGCAGTGTATTGGACGCAAGAGAAACTACTGTTCTTGTCAGTTTCCTAAGCAGAGTTGAATGAGATATGGCCCTTGTGTGTTGGAAGCACAGTTCTTTAGTTCTGAGCAAGCTGACTGTTCTGGCTATGTAGGAAACAGAGTAGAGTAGAAGAGTGCTGCTTTCTCTAAAGCAGAGTGTGTTTCTTGTAAGGCGAGCCAGAGTTTAATTCCCTTTCATAAACGGAGTTGAGTCACATGCAGTTTCTGGTCCTAGCAGCAAAAGTTGTTTTCTGGTAAGGAGATTCACTATTGTGCTCAATTGGCCATACACATTGCAAATAGCACTCGCGTCTGATCCTAGCAAATGCAGTGTATTGGACGCAAGAGAAACTACTGTTCTTGTGAGTTTCCTAAGCAGAGTTGAATTAGATATGGCCCTTGTGTGTAGGAAGCACAGTTCTTTAGTTCTGAGCAAGCTGACTGTTCTGGCTATATAGGAATCACAGTAGAGTAGAAGAGTGCTGCTTTCTCAAAAGCAGAGTGTGTTTCTTGTAAGTCGAGCCAGAGTTTAATTCCCTTTCATAAACGGAGTTGAATCACATGCAATTTCTGGTCCTAGCAGCAAGAGTTGTTTTCTGGTAAGGAGAGTCACTATTGTGCTCATTTGGCCATACACATTGCAAATAGCACTCGCGTCTGTTCCCAGCAAATGCAGTGTATTGGACACAAGAGAAACTACTGTTCTTGTCAGTTTCCTAAGCAGAGTTGAATTAGATATGGCCCTTGTGTGTAGGAAGCACAGTTCTTTAGTTCTGAGCAAGCTGACAGTTCTGGCTATATAGGAAACACAGTAGAGTAGAAGAGTGCTGCTTTCTCAAAGCAGAGTGTGTTTCTTGTAAGGCGAGCTAGAGTTGATTTCCCTTTCATAAACGGAGTTGAATCACATGCACTTTCTGCTCCTAGCAGCAAAAGTTGTTTTCTGGTAAGGAGATTCACTATTGTGCTCAATTGTCCTTACACAGTGCAAATAGCACTCGCGTCTTATCCCAGCAAATGCAGTGTATTGGACGCAAGAGAAACTACTGTTCTTGTCAGTTTCCTAAGCAGAGTTGAATTAGATATGGCCCTTGTGTGTTGGAAGCACAGTTCTTTAGTTCTGAGCAAGCTGACTGTTCTGGCTATATAGGAAACACAGTAGAGTAGAAGAGTGCTGCTTTCTCAAAAGCAGAGTGTGTTTCTTGTAAGGCAAGCTAGAGTTGAATTCCCTTTCATAAAAGGAGTTGAATCACATCCAGTTTCTGGTCTAGCACCAAGAGTTGTTTTCTGGTAAGGAGAGTCACTATTGTGCTCATTTGGCCATACACAGTGCAAATAGCACTCGCGTCTGTACCCAGCAAGTGCATTGTATTGGACGCAAGAGAAACTACTGTTCTTGTCAGTTTCCTAAGCAGAGTTGTACTAGTTATGGCCATTGTGTGTAAGAAGCACAGTTCTTTGGTTCTGAGCAAGCTGACTGTTCTGGCTCTATAGCAAACACAGTAGAGTAGAAGAGTGCTGCTTTCTCAAAAGCAGAGTGTGTTTCTTGTAAGGCGAGCCAGAGTTTAATTCCCTTTCATAAACGGAGTTGAATCACATACAGTTTCTGGTCCTAGCAGCAAAAGTTGTTTTCTGGTAAGGAGATTCACTATTGTGCTCAATTGGCCATACACATTGCAAATAGCACTCGCGTCTGTTCCCAGCAAATGCAGTGTATTGGACGCAATAGAAACTACTGTTCTTGTCAGTTTCCTAAGCAGAGTTGAATTAGATATGGCCCTTGTGTGTAGGAAGCACAGTTCTTTAGTTCTGAGCAAGCTGACTGTTCTGGCTATGTAGGAAACAGAGTAGAGTAGAAGAGTGCTGCTTTCTCTAAAGCAGAGTGTGTTTCTTGTAAGGCGAGCCAGAGTTTAATTCCCTTTCATAAACGGAGTTGAATCACATGCAGTTTCTGGTCCTAGCAGCAAAAGCTGTTTTCTGGTAAGGAGATTCACTATTGTGCTCAATTGGCCATACACAGTGCAAATAGCACTCGCGTCTGATCCTAGCAAATGCAGTGTATTGGACGCAAGAGAAACTACTGTTCTTGTCATTTTCCTAAGCAGAGTTGAATTAGATATGGCCCTTGTGTGTAGGAAGCACAGTTCTTTAGTTCTGAGCAAGCTGACTGTTCTGGCTATATAGGAATCACAGTAGAGTAGAAGAGTGCTGCTTTCTCAAAAGCAGAGTGTGTTTCTTGTAAGGCGAGCCAGAGTTTAATTCCCTTTCATAAACGGAGTTGAATCACATGCAATTTCTGGTCCTAGCAGCAAGAGTTGTTTTCTGGTAAGGAGAGTCACTATTGTGCTCATTTGGCCATACACATTGCAAATAGCACTCGCGTCTGTTCCCAGCAAATGCAGTGTATTGGACACAAGAGAAACTACTGTTCTTGTCAGTTTCCTAAGCAGAGTTGAATTAGATATGGCCCTTGTGTGTAGGAAGCACAGTTCTTTAGTTCTGAGCAAGCTGACAGTTCTGGCTATATAGGAAACACAGTAGAGTAGAAGAGTGCTTATTTCTCAAAGCAGAGTGTGTTTCTTGTAAGGCGAGCTAGAGTTGAATTCCCTTTCATAAAAGGAGTTGAATCACATGCAGTTTCTGTTCCTAGCACCAAGAGTTGTTTTCTGGTAAGAAGAGTCACTATTGTGCTCATTTGGCCATACACAGTGCAAATAGCATTAGCGTCTGTACCCAGCAAGTGCATTGTATTGGACGCAAGAGAAACTACTGTTCTTGTCAGTTTCCTAAGCAGAGTTGAACTAGTTATGGCCATTGTGTGTAGGAAGCACAGTTCTTTGGTTCTGAGCAAGCTGACTGTTCTGGCTCTATAGGAAACACAGTAGAGTAGAAGAGTGCTGCTTTCTCAAAAGCAGAGTGTGTTTCTTGTAAGGTGAGCCAGAGTTTAATTCCCTTTCATAAACGGAGTTGAATCACATGCAATTTCTGGTCCTAGCAGCAAGAGTTGTTTTCTGGTAAGGAGATTCACTATTGTGCTCAATTGGCCATACACATTGCAAATAGCACTCGCGTCTGTTCCCAGCAAATGCAGTGTATTGGACGCAAGAGAAACTACTGTTCTTGTTAGTTTCCTAAGCAGAGTTGAATTAGATATTGCCCTTGTGTGTAGGAAGCACAGTTCTTTAGTTCTGAGCAAGCTGACAGTTCTGGCTATATAGGAAACAGAGTAGAGTAGAAGAGTGCTGCTTTCTCTAAAGCAGAGTGTGTTTCTTGTTAGGCGAGCTAGAGTTGATTTCCCTTTCATAAACGGAGTTGAATCACATGCAGTTTCTGGTCCTAGCACCAAGAGTTGTTTTCTGGTAAGGAGAGTCACTATTGTGCTCATTTGGCCATACACAGTGCAAATAGCACTCGCGTCTGTACCCAGCAAGTGCATTGTATTGGACGCAAGAGAAACTACTGTTCTTGTCAGTTTCCTAAGCAGAGTTGTACTAGTTATGGCCATTGTGTGTAGGAAGCACAGTTCTTTAGTTCTGAGCAAGCTGACTGTTCTGGCTATGTAGGAAACAGAGTAGAGTAGAAGAGTGCTGCTTTCTCTAAAGCAGAGTGTGTTTCTTGTAAGACGAGCCAGAGTTTAATTCCCTTTCATAAACGGAGTTGAATCACATGCAGTTTCTGGTCCTAGCAGCAAAAGTTGTTTTCTGGTAAGGTGATTCACTATTGTGCTCAATTGGCCATACACATTGCAAATAGCACTCGCGTCTGATCGTAGCAAATGCAGTGTATTGGACGCAAGAGAAACTACTGTTCTTGTCAGTTTCCTAAGCAGAGTTGAATTAGATATGGCCCTTGTGTGTAGGAAGCACAGTTTTTTAGTTCTGAGCAAGCTGACTGTTCTGGCTATATAGGAAACACAGTAGAGTAGAAGAGTGCTGCTTTCTCAAAAGCAGAGTGTCTTTTTTGTAAGGCAAGCTAGAGTTGAATTCTCTTTCATAAACGGAGTTGAATCACATGCAGTTTCTGGTCCTAGCACCAAGAGTTGTTTTCTGGTAAGGAGACTCACTATTGTGCTCATTTGGCCATACACAGTGCAAATAGCACTCGCATCTGTACCCAGCAAGTGCATTGTATTGGACGCAAGAGAAACTACTGTTCTTGTCAGTTTCCTAAGCAGAGTTGTACTAGTTATGGCCATTGTGTGTAGGAAGCACAGTTCTTTGGTTCTGAGCAAGCTGACTGTTCTGGCTCTATAGCAAACACAGTAGAGTAGAAGAGTGCTGCTTTCTCAAAAGCAGAGTGTGTTTCTTGTAAGGCGAGCCAGAGTTTAATTCCCTTTCATAAACGGAGTTGAATCACATACAGTTTCTGGTCCTAGCAGCAAAAGTTGTTTTCTGGTAAGGAGATTCACTATTGTGCTCAATTGGCCATACACATTGCAAATAGCACTCGCGTCTGTTCCCAGCAAATGCAGTGTACTGGACGCAAGAGAAACTACTGTTCTTGTCAGTTTCCTAAGCAGAGTTGAATTAGATATGGCCCTTGTGTGTAGGAAGCACAGTTCTTTAGTTCTGAGCAAGCTGACTGTTCTGGCTATGTAGGAAACAGAGTAGAGTAGAAGAGTGCTGCTTTCTCTAAAGCAGAGTGTGTTTCTTGTAAGGCGAGCCAGAGTTTAATTCCCTTTCATAAACGGAGTTGAATCACATGCAGTTTCTCGTCCTAGCAGCAAAAGTTGTTTTCTGGTAAGGAGATTCACTATTGTGCTCAATTGGCCATACACATTGCAAATAGCACTCGCGTCTGATCCTAGCAAATGCAGTGTATTGGACGCAAGAGAAACTACTGTTCTTGTCAGTTTCCTAAGCAGAGTTGAATTAGATATGGCCCTTGTGTGTAGGAAGCACAGTTCTTTAGTTCTGAGCAAGCTGACTGTTCTGGCTATATAGGAATCACAGTAGAGTAGAAGAGTGCTGCTTTCTCAAAAGCAGAGTGTGTTTCTTGTAAGGCGAGCCAGAGTTTAATTCCCTTTCATAAACGGAGTTGAATCACATGCAATTTCTGGTCCTAGCAGCAAGAGTTGTTTTCTGGTAAGGAGAGTCACTATTGTGCTCATTTGGCCATACACATTGCAAATAGCACTCGCGTCTGTTCCCAGCAAATGCAGTGTATTGGACACAAGAGAAACTACTGTTCTTGTCAGTTTCCTAAGCAGAGTTGAATTAGATATGGCCCTTGTGTGTAGGAAGCACAGTTCTTTAGTTCTGAGCAAGCTGACAGTTCTGGCTATATAGGAAACACAGTAGAGTAGAAGAGTGCTGCTTTCTCAAAGCAGAGTGTGTTTCTTGTAAGGCGAGCTAGAGTTGATTTCCCTTTCATAAACGGAGTTGAATCACATGCAGTTTCTGCTCCTAGCAGCAAAAGTTGTTTTCTGGTAAGGAGATTCACTATTGTGCTCAATTGTCCTTACACAGTGCAAATAGCACTCGCGTCTTATCCCAGCAAATGCAGTGTATTGGACGCAAGAGAAACTACTGTTCTTGTCAGTTTCCTAAGCAGAGTTGAACTAGTTATGGCCTTTGTGTGTAGGAAGCACAGTTCTTTGGTTCTGAGCAAGCTGACTGTTCTGGCTCTATAGGAAACACAGTAGAGTAGAAGAGTGCTGCTTTCTCAAAAGCAGAGTGTGTTTCTTGTAAGGCGAGCCAGAGTTTAATTCCCTTTCATAAACGGAGTTGAATCACATGCAATTTCTGGTCCTAGCGGCAAGAGTTGTTTTCTGGTAAGGAGATTCACTATTGTGCTCAATTGGCCATACACATTGCAAATAGCACTCGCGTCTGTTCCCAGCAAATGCAGTGTATTGGACGCAAGAGAAACTACTGTTCTTGTCAGTTTCCTAAGCAGAGTTGAATTAGATATTGCCCTTGGGTGTAGGAAGCACAGTTCTTTAGTTCTGAGCAAGCTGACAGTTCTGGCTATATAGGAAACACAGTAGAGTAGAAGAGTGCTGCTTTCTCAAAGCAGAGTGTGTTTCTTGTAAGGCGAGCTAGAGTTGATTTCCCTTTCATAAACGGAGTTGAATCACATGCAGTTTCTGCTCCTAGCAGCAAAAGTTGTTTTCTGGTAAGGAGATTCACTATTGTGCTCAATTGTCCTTACACAGTGCAAATAGCACTCGCGTCTTATCCCAGCAAATGCAGTGTATTGGACGCAAGAGAAACTACTGTTCTTGTCAGTTTCCTAAGCAGAGTTGAATTAGATATGGCCCTTGTGTGTTGGAAGCACAGTTCTTTAGTTCTGAGCAAGCTGACTGTTCTGGCTATATAGGAAACACAGTAGAGTAGAAGAGTGCTGCTTTCTCAAAAGCAGAGTGTGTTTCTTGTAAGGCAAGCTAGAGTTGAATTCCCTTTCATAAAAGGAGTTGAATCACATGCAGTTTCTGGTCCTAGCACCAAGAGTTGTTTTCTGGTAAGAAGAGTCACTATTGTGCTCATTTGGCCATACACAGTGCAAATAGCACTAGCGTCTGTACCCAGCAAGTGCATTGTATTGGACGCAAGAGAAACTACTGTTCTTGTCAGTTTCCTAAGCAGAGTTGAACTAGTTATGGCATTTGTGTGTAGGAAGCACAGTTCTTTGGTTCTGAGCAATCTGACTGTTCTGGCTCTATAGGAAACACAGTAGAGTAGAAGAGTGCTGCTTTCTCAAAAGCAGAGTGTGTTTCTTGTAAGGCGAGCCAGAGTTTAATTCCCTTTCATAAACGGAGTTGAATCACATGCAATTTCTGGTCCTAGCAGCAAGAGTTGTTTTCTGGTAAGGAGATTCACTATTGTGCTCAATTGGCCATACACATTGCAAATAGCACTCGCGTCTGTTCCCAGCAAATGCAGTGTATTGGACGCAAGAGAAACTACTGTTCTTGTCAGTTTCCTAAGCAGAGTTGAATTAGATATTGCCCTTGTGTGTAGGAAGCACAGTTCTTTAGTTCTGAGCAAGCTGACAGTTCTGGCTATATAGGAAACAGAGTAGAGTAGAAGAGTGCTGCTTTCTCTAAAGCAGAGTGTGTTTCTTGTAAGGCGAGCTAGAGTTGATTTCCCTTTCATAAACGGAGTTGAATCACATGCAGTTTCTGGTCCTAGCACCAAGAGTTGTTTTCTGGTAAGGAGAGTCACTATTGTGCTCATTTGGCCATACACAGTGCAAATAGCACTCGCGTCTGTACCCAGCAAGTGCATTGTATTGGACGCAAGAGAAACTACTGTTCTTGTCAGTTTCCTAAGCAGAGTTGTACTAGTTATGGCCATTGTGTGTAGGAAGCACAGTTCTTTGGTTCTGAGCAAGCTGACTGTTCTGGCTCTATAGCAAACACAGTAGAGTAGAAGAGTGCTGCTTTCTCAAAAGCAGAGTGTGTTTCTTGTAAGGCGAGCCAGAGTTTAATTCCCTTTCATAAACGGAGTTGAATCACATACAGTTTCTGGTCCTAGCAGCAAAAGTTGTTTTCTGGTAAGGAGATTCACTATTGTGCTCAATTGGCCATACACATTGCAAATAGCACTCGCGTCTGTTCCCAGCAAATGCAGTGTATTGGACGCAAGAGAAACTACTGTTCTTGTCAGTTTCCTAAGCAGAGTTGAATTAGATATGGCCCTTGTGTGTAGGAAGCACAGTTCTTTAGTTCTGAGCAAGCTGACTGTTCTGGCTATGTAGGAAACAGAGTAGAGTAGAAGAGTGCTGCTTTCTCTAAAGCAGAGTGTGTTTCTTGTAAGGCGAGCCAGAGTTTAATTCCCTTTCATAAACGGAGTTGAATCACATGCAGTTTCTGGTCCTAGCAGCAAAAGCTGTTTTCTGGTAAGGAGATTCACTATTGTGCTCAATTGGCCATACACAGTGCAAATAGCACTCGCGTCTGATCCTAGCAAATGCAGTGTATTGGACGCAAGAGAAACTACTGTTCTTGTCAGTTTCCTAAGCAGAGTTGAATTAGATATGGCCCTTGTGTGTAGGAAGCACAGTTCTTTAGTTCTGAGCAAGCTGACTGTTCTGGCTATATAGGAATCACAGTAGAGTAGAAGAGTGCTGCTTTCTCTAAAGCAGAGTGTGTTTCTTGTAAGGCGAGCCAGAGTTTAATTCCCTTTCATAAACGGAGTTGAATCACATGCAATTTCTGGTCCTAGCAGCAAGAGTTGTTTTCTGGTAAGGAGAGTCACTATTGTGCTCATTTGGCCATACACATTGCAAATAGCACTCGCGTCTGTTCCCAGCAAATGCAGTGTATTGGACACAAGAGAAACTACTGTTCTTGTCAGTTTCCTAAGCAGAGTTGAATTAGATATGGCCCTTGTGTGTAGGAAGCACAGTTCTTTAGTTCTGAGCAAGCTGACTGTTCTGGCTATGTAGGAAACAGAGTAGAGTAGAAGAGTGCTGCTTTCTCTAAAGCAGAGTGTGTTTCTTGTAAGGCGAGCCAGAGTTTAATTCCCTTTCATAAACGGAGTTGAATCACATGCAATTTCTGGTCCTAGCAGCAAGAGTTGTTTTCTGGTAAGGAGAGTCACTATTGTGCTCATTTGGCCATACACATTGCAAATAGCACTCGCGTCTGTTCCCAGCAAATGCAGTGTATTGGACACAAGAGAAACTACTATTCTTGTCAGTTTCCTAAGCAGAGTTGAATTAGATATGGCCCTTGTGTGTAGGAAGCACAGTTCTTTAGTTCTGAGCAAGCTGACAGTTCTGGCTATATAGGAAACACAGTAGAGTAGAAGAGTGCTGCTTTCTCAAAGCAGAGTGTGTTTCTTGTAAGGCGAGCTAGAGTTGATTTCCCTTTCATAAACGGAGTTGAATCACATGCAGTTTCTGCTCCTAGCAGCAAAAGTTGTTTTCTGGTAAGGAGATTCACTATTGTGCTCAATTGTCCTTACACAGTGCAAATAGCACTCGCGTCTTATCCCAGCAAATGCAGTGTATTGGACGCAAGAGAAACTACTGTTCTTGTCAGTTTCCTAAGCAGAGTTGAACTAGTTATGGCCTTTGTGTGTAGGAAGCACAGTTCTTTGGTTCTGAGCAAGCTGACTGTTCTGGCTCTATAGGAAACACAGTAGAGTAGAAGAGTGCTGCTTTCTCAAAAGCAGAGTGTGTTTCTTGTAAGGCGAGCCAGAGTTTAATTCCCTTTCATAAACGGAGTTGAATCACATGCAATTTCTGGTCCTAGCGGCAAGAGTTGTTTTCTGGTAAGGAGATTCACTATTGTGCTCAATTGGCCATACACATTGCAAATAGCACTCGCGTCTGTTCCCAGCAAATGCAGTGTATTGGACGCAAGAGAAACTACTGTTCTTGTCAGTTTCCTAAGCAGAGTTGAATTAGATATTGCCCTTGGGTGTAGGAAGCACAGTTCTTTAGTTCTGAGCAAGCTGACAGTTCTGGCTATATAGGAAACACAGTAGAGTAGAAGAGTGCTGCTTTCTCAAAGCAGAGTGTGTTTCTTGTAAGGCGAGCTAGAGTTGATTTCCCTTTCATAAACGGAGTTGAATCACATGCAGTTTCTGCTCCTAGCAGCAAAAGTTGTTTTCTGGTAAGGAGATTCACTATTGTGCTCAATTGTCCTTACACAGTGCAAATAGCACTCGCGTCTTATCCCAGCAAATGCAGTGTATTGGACGCAAGAGAAACTACTGTTCTTGTCAGTTTCCTAAGCAGAGTTGAATTAGATATGGCCCTTGTGTGTTGGAAGCACAGTTCTTTAGTTCTGAGCAAGCTGACTGTTCTGGCTATATAGGAAACACAGTAGAGTAGAAGAGTGCTGCTTTCTCAAAAGCAGAGTGTGTTTCTTGTAAGGCAAGCTAGAGTTGAATTCCCTTTCATAAAAGGAGTTGAATCACATGCAGTTTCTGGTCCTAGCACCAAGAGTTGTTTTCTGGTAAGAAGAGTCACTATTGTGCTCATTTGGCCATACACAGTGCAAATAGCACTAGCGTCTGTACCCAGCAAATGCATTGTATTGGACGCAAGAGAAACTACTGTTCTTGTCAGTTTCCTAAGCAGAGTTGAACTAGTTATGGCATTTGTGTGTAGGAAGCACAGTTCTTTGGTTCTGAGCAATCTGACTGTTCTGGCTCTATAGGAAACACAGTAGAGTAGAAGAGTGCTGCTTTCTCAAAAGCAGAGTGTGTTTCTTGTAAGGCGAGCCAGAGTTTAATTCCCTTTCATAAACGGAGTTGAATCACATGCAATTTCTGGTCCTAGCAGCAAGAGTTGTTTTCTGGTAAGGAGATTCACTATTGTGCTCAATTGGCCATACACATTGCAAATAGCACTCGCGTCTGTTCCCAGCAAATGCAGTGTATTGGACGCAAGAGAAACTACTGTTCTTGTCAGTTTCCTAAGCAGAGTTGAATTAGATATTGCCCTTGTGTGTAGGAAGCACAGTTCTTTAGTTCTGAGCAAGCTGACAGTTCTGGCTATATAGGAAACAGAGTAGAGTAGAAGAGTGCTGCTTTCTCTAAAGCAGAGTGTGTTTCTTGTAAGGCGAGCTAGAGTTGATTTCCCTTTCATAAACGGAGTTGAATCACATGCAGTTTCTGGTCCTAGCACCAAGAGTTGTTTTCTGGTAAGGAGAGTCACTATTGTGCTCATTTGGCCATACACAGTGCAAATAGCACTCGCGTCTGTACCCAGCAAGTGCATTGTATTGGACGCAAGAGAAACTACTGTTCTTGTCAGTTTCCTAAGCAGAGTTGTACTAGTTATGGCCATTGTGTGTAGGAAGCACAGTTCTTTGGTTCTGAGCAAGCTGACTGTTCTGGCTCTATAGCAAACACAGTAGAGTAGAAGAGTGCTGCTTTCTCAAAAGCAGAGTGTGTTTCTTGTAAGGCGAGCCAGAGTTTAATTCCCTTTCATAAACGGAGTTGAATCACATACAGTTTCTGGTCCTAGCAGCAAAAGTTGTTTTCTGGTAAGGAGATTCACTATTGTGCTCAATTGGCCATACACATTGCAAATAGCACTCGCGTCTGTTCCCAGCAAATGCAGTGTATTGGACGCAAGAGAAACTACTGTTCTTGTCAGTTTCCTAAGCAGAGTTGAATTAGATATGGCCCTTGTGTGTAGGAAGCACAGTTCTTTAGTTCTGAGCAAGCTGACTGTTCTGGCTATGTAGGAAACAGAGTAGAGTAGAAGAGTGCTGCTTTCTCTAAAGCAGAGTGTGTTTCTTGTAAGGCGAGCCAGAGTTTAATTCCCTTTCATAAACGGAGTTGAATCACATGCAGTTTCTGGTCCTAGCAGCAAAAGCTGTTTTCTGGTAAGGAGATTCACTATTGTGCTCAATTGGCCATACACAGTGCAAATAGCACTCGCGTCTGATCCTAGCAAATGCAGTGTATTGGACGCAAGAGAAACTACTGTTCTTGTCAGTTTCCTAAGCAGAGTTGAATTAGATATGGCCCTTGTGTGTAGGAAGCACAGTTCTTTAGTTCTGAGCAAGCTGACTGTTCTGGCTATATAGGAATCACAGTAGAGTAGAAGAGTGCTGCTTTCTCAAAAGCAGAGTGTGTTTCTTGTAAGGCGAGCCAGAGTTTAATTCCCTTTCATAAACGGAGTTGAATCACATGCAATTTCTGGTCCTAGCAGCAAGAGTTGTTTTCTGGTAAGGAGAGTCACTATTGTGCTCATTTGGCCATACACATTGCAAATAGCACTCGCGTCTGTTCCCAGCAAATGCAGTGTATTGGACACAAGAGAAACTACTGTTCTTGTCAGTTTCCTAAGCAGAGTTGAATTAGATATGGCCCTTGTGTGTAGGAAGCACAGTTCTTTAGTTCTGAGCAAGCTGACAGTTCTGGCTATATAGGAAACACAGTAGAGTAGAAGAGTGCTTATTTCTCAAAGCAGAGTGTGTTTCTTGTAAGGCGAGCTAGAGTTGAATTCCCTTTCATAAAAGGAGTTGAATCACATGCAGTTTCTGGTCCTAGCACCAAGAGTTGTTTTCTGGTAAGAAGAGTCACTATTGTGCTCATTTGGCCATACACAGTGCAAATAGCATTAGCGTCTGTACCCAGCAAGTGCATTGTATTGGACGCAAGAGAAACTACTGTTCTTGTCAGTTTCCTAAGCAGAGTTGAACTAGTTATGGCCATTGTGTGTAGGAAGCACAGTTCTTTGGTTCTGAGCAAGCTGACTGTTCTGGCTCTATAGGAAACACAGTAGAGTAGAAGAGTGCTGCTTTCTCAAAAGCAGAGTGTGTTTCTTGTAAGGTGAGCCAGAGTTTAATTCCCTTTCATAAACGGAGTTGAATCACATGCAATTTCTGGTCCTAGCAGCAAGAGTTGTTTTCTGGTAAGGAGATTCACTATTGTGCTCAATTGGCCATACACATTGCAAATAGCACTCGCGTCTGTTCCCAGCAAATGCAGTGTATTGGACGCAAGAGAAACTACTGTTCTTGTTAGTTTCCTAAGCAGAGTTGAATTAGATATTGCCCTTGTGTGTAGGAAGCACAGTTCTTTAGTTCTGAGCAAGCTGACAGTTCTGGCTATATAGGAAACAGAGTAGAGTAGAAGAGTGCTGCTTTCTCTAAAGCAGAGTGTGTTTCTTGTTAGGCGAGCTAGAGTTGATTTCCCTTTCATAAACGGAGTTGAATCACATGCAGTTTCTGGTCCTAGCACCAAGAGTTGTTTTCTGGTAAGGAGAGTCACTATTGTGCTCATTTGGCCATACACAGTGCAAATAGCACTCGCGTCTGTACCCAGCAAGTGCATTGTATTGGTCGCAAGAGAAACTACTGTTCTTGTCAGTTTCCTAAGCAGAGTTGTACTAGTTATGGCCATTGTGTGTAGGAAGCACAGTTCTTTAGTTCTGAGCAAGCTGACTGTTCTGGCTATGTAGGAAACAGAGTAGAGTAGAAGAGTGCTGCTTTCTCTAAAGCAGAGTGTGTTTCTTGTAAGGCGAGCCAGAGTTTAATTCCCTTTCATAAACGGAGTTGAATCACATGCAGTTTCTGGTCCTAGCAGCAAAAGTTGTTTTCTGGTAAGGTGATTCACTATTGTGCTCAATTGGCCATACACATTGCAAATAGCACTCGCGTCTGATCGTAGCAAATGCAGTGTATTGGACGCAAGAGAAACTACTGTTCTTGTCAGTTTCCTAAGCAGAGTTGAATTAGATATGGCCCTTGTGTGTAGGAAGCACAGTTTTTTAGTTCTGAGCAAGCTGACTGTTCTGGCTATATAGGAAACACAGTAGAGTAGAAGAGTGCTGCTTTCTCAAAAGCAGAGTGTCTTTTTTGTAAGGCAAGCTAGAGTTGAATTCTCTTTCATAAACGGAGTTGAATCACATGCAGTTTCTGGTCCTAGCACCAAGAGTTGTTTTCTGGTAAGGAGACTCACTATTGTGCTCATTTGGCCATACACAGTGCAAATAGCACTCGCGTCTGTACCCAGCAAGTGCATTGTATTGGACGCAAGAGAAACTACTGTTCTTGTCAGTTTCCTAAGCAGAGTTGAACTAGTTATGGCCATTGTGTGTAGGAAGCACAGTTCTTTGGTTCTGAGCAAGCTGACTGTTCTGGCTCTATAGCAAACACAGTAGAGTAGAAGAGTGCTGCTTTCTCAAAAGCAGAGTGTGTTTCTTGTAAGGCGAGCCAGAGTTTAATTCCCTTTCATAAACGGAGTTGAATCACATGCAATTTCTGGTCCTAGCAGCAAGAGTTGTTTTCTGGTAAGGAGATTCACTATTGTGCTCAATTGGCCATACACATTGCAAATAGCACTCGAGTCTGTTCCCAGCAAATGCAGTGTATTGGACACAAGAGAAACTACTGTTCTTGTCAGTTTCCTAAGCAGAGTTGAATTAGATATGGCCCTTGTGTGTAGGAAGCACAGTTCTTTAGTTCTGAGCAAGCTGACTGTTCTGGCTATATAGGAATCACAGTAGAGTAGAAGAGTGCTGCTTTCTCTAAAGCAGAGTGTGTTTCTTGTAAGTCGAGCCAGATTTTAATTCCCTTTCATAAACGGAGTTGAATCACATGCAGTTTCTGGTCCTAGCACCAAGAGTTGTTTTCTGGTAAGGAGAGTCACTATTGTGCTCAATTGGCCATACACAGTGCAAATAGCACTCGCGTCTTATCCCAGCAAATGCAGTGTATTGGATGCAAGAGAAACTACTGTTCTTGTCAGTTTCCTAAGCAGAGTTGAATTAGATATGGCCTTTGTGTGTAGGAAGCACAGTTCTTTAGTTCTGAGCAAGCTGACTGTTCTGGCTATATAGGAAACACAGTAGAGTAGAAGAGTGCTGCTTTCTCAAAAGCAGAGTGTGTTTCTTGTAAGGCGAGCTAGAGTTGATTTCCCTTTCATAAACGGAGTTGAATCACATGCAGTTTCTGCTCCTAGCAGCAAAAGTTGTTTTCTGGTAAGGAGATTCACTATTGTGCGCAATTGTCCTTACACAGTGCAAATAGCACTCGCGTCTTATCCCAGCAAATGCAGTGTATTGGACGCAAGAGAAACTACTGTTCTTGTCAGTTTAATAAGCATAGTTGAATTAGATATGGCCCTTGTGTGTTGGAAGCACAGTTCTTTAGTTCTGAGCAAGCTGACTGTTCTGGCTATATAGGAAACACAGTAGAGTAGAAGAGTGCTGCTTTCTCAAAAGCAGAGTGTGTTTCTTGTAAGGCGAGCCAGAGTTTAATTCCCTTTCATAAACGGAGTTGAATCACATGCAATTTCTGGTCCTAGCAGCAAGAGTTGTTTTCTAGGAAGGAGATTCACTATTGTGCTCAATTGGCCATACACATTGCAAATAGCACTCGCGTCTGTTCCCAGCAAATGCAGTGTATTGGACGCAAGAGAAACTACTGTTCTTGTCAGTTTCCTAAGCAGAGTTGAATTAGATATGGCCCTTGTGTGTAGGAAGCACAGTTCTTTAGTTCTGAGCAAGCTGACAGTTCTGGCTATATAGGAAACAGAGTAGAGTAGAAGAGTGCTGCTTTCTCTAAAGCAGAGTGTGTTTCTTGTAAGGCGAGCTAGAGTTGATTTCCCTTTCATAAACGGAGTTGAATCACATGCAGTTTCTGGTCCTAGCACCAAGAGTTGTTTTCTGGTAAGGAGAGTCACTATTGTGCTCATTTGGCCATACACAGTGCAAATAGCACTCGCGTCTGTACCCAGCAAGTGCATTGTATTGGACGCAAGAGAAACTACTGTTCTTGTCAGTTTCCTAAGCAGAATTGTACTAGTTATGGCCATTGTGTGTAGGAAGCACAGTTCTTTGGTTCTGAGCAAGCTGACTGTTCTGGCTCTATAGCAAACACAGTAGAGTAGAAGAGTGCTGCTTTCTCTAAAGCAGAGTGTGTTTCTTGTAAGGCGAGCCAGAGTTTAATTCCCTTTCATAAACTGAGTTGAATCACATGCAGTTTCTGGTCCTAGCAGCAAAAGTTGTTTTCTGGTAAGGAGATTCACTATTGTGCTCAATTGGCCATACACATTGCAAATAGCACTCGCGTCTGTTCCCAGCAAATGCAGTGTATTGGACGCAAGAGAAACTACTGTTCTTGTCAGTTTCCTAAGCAGAGTTGAATTAGATATGGCCCTTGTGTGTAGGAAGCACAGTTCTTTAGTTCTGAGCAAGCTGACTGTTCTGGCTATGTAGGAAACAGAGTAGAGTAGAAGAGTGCTGCTTTCTCTAAAGCAGAGTGTGTTTCTTGTAAGGCGAGCCAGAGTTTAATTCCCTTTCATAAACGGAGTTGAATCACATGCAGTTTCTGGACCTAGCAGCAAAAGTTGTTTTCTGGTAAGGAGATTCACTATTGTGCTCAATTGGCCATACACATTGCAAATAGCACTCGCGTCTGCTCCTATCAAATGCAGTGTATTGGACGCAAGAGAAACTACTGTTCATGTCAGTTTCCTAAGCAGAGTTGAATTAGATATGGCCCTTGTGTGTAGGAAGCACAGTTCTTTAGTTCTGAGCAAGCTGACTGTTCTGGCTATGTAGGAAACAGAGTAGAGTAGAAGAGTGCTGCTTTCTCTAAAGCAGAGTGTGTTTCTTGTAAGGCGAGCCAGAGTTTAATTCCCTTTCATAAACGGAGTTGAATCACATGCAGTTTCTGGTCCTAGCAGCAAAAGTTGTTTTCTGGTAAGGAGATTCACTATTGTGCTCAATTGGCCATACACATTGCAAATAGCACTCGCGTCTTTCCTAGCAAATGCAGTGTATTGGACGCAAGAGAAACTACTGTTCTTGTCAGTTTCCTAAGTAGAGTTGAATTAGATATGGCCCTTGTGTGTAGGAAGCACAGTTCTTTAGTTCTGAGCAAGCTGACTGTTCTGGCTATGTAGAAAACAGAGTAGAGTAGAAGAGTGCTGCTTTCTCTAAAGCAGAGTGTGTTTCTTGTAAGGCGAGCCAGAGTTTAATTCCCTTTCATAAACGGAGTTGAATCACATGCAGTTTCTGGACCTAGCAGCAAAAGTTGTTTTCTGGTAAGGAGATTCACTATTGTGCTCAATTGGCCATATTCATTGCAAATAGCACTCGCGTCTGTTCCTAGCAAATGCAGTGTATTGGACGCAAGAGAAACTACTGTTCTTGTCAGTTTCCTAAGCAGAGTTGAATTAGATATGGCCCTTGTGTGTAGGAAGCACAGTTCTTTAGTTCTGAGCAAGCTGACTGTTCTGGCTATGTAGGAAACAGAGTAGAGTAGAAGAGTGCTGCTTTCTCTAAAGCAGAGTGTGTTTCTTGTAAGGCGAGCCAGAGTTTAATTCCCTTTCATAAACGGAGTTGAATCACATGCAGTTTCTGGTCCTAGCAGCAAAAGTTGTTTTCTGGTAAGGAGATTCACTATTGTGCTCAATTGGCCATACACATTGCAAATAGCACTCGCGTCTGTTTCCAGCAAATGCAGTGTATTGGACACAAGAGAAACTACTGTTCTTGTCAGTTTCCTAAGCAGAGTTGAATTAGATATGGCCCTTGTGTGTAGGAAGCACAGTTCTTTAGTTCTGAGCAAGCTGACTGTTCTGGCTATGTAGGAAACAGAGTAGAGTAGAAGAGTGCTGCTTTCTCTAAAGCAGAGTGTGTTTCTTGTAAGGCGAGCCAGAGTTTAATTCCCTTTCATAAACGGAGTTGAATCACATGCAGTTTCTGGTCCTAGCAGCAAAAGTTGTTTTCTGGTAAGGAGATTCACTATTGTGCTCAATTGGCCATACACATTGCAAATAGCACTCGAGTCTGTTCCTAGCAAATGCAGTGTATTGGACACAAGAGAAACTACTGTTCTTGTCAGTTTCCTAAGCAGAGTTGAATTAGATATGGCCCTTGTGTGTAGGAAGCACAGTTCTTTAGTTCTGAGCAAGCTGACTGTTCTGGCTATATAGGAAACACAGTAGAGTAGAAGAGTGCTGCTTTCTCAAAAGCAGAGTGTGTTTCTTGTAAGGCAAGCTAGAGTTGAATTCCCTTTCATAAACGGAGTTGAATCACATGCAGTTTCTGGTCCTAGCACCAAGAGTTGTTTTCTGGTAAGGAGAGTCACTCTTGTGCTCATTTGGCCATACACAGTGCAAATAGCACTCGCGTCTGTACCCAGCAAGTGCATTGTATTGGACGCAAGAGAAAGTACTGTTCTTGTCAGTTTCCTAAGCAGAGTTGAACTAGTTATGGCCATTGTGTGTAGGAAGCACAGTTCTTTGGTTCTGAGCAAGCTGACTGTTCTGGCTCTATAGGAAACACAGTAGAGTAGAAGAGTGCTGCTTTCTCAAAAGCAGAGTGTGTTTCGTGTAAGGCGAGCCAGAGTTTAATTCCCTTTCATAAACGGAGTTGAATCACATGCAATTTCTGGTCCTAGCAGCAAGAGTTGTTTTCTGGTAAGGAGATTCACTATTGTGCTCAATTGGCCATACACATTGCAAATAGCACTCGCGTCTGTTCCCAGCAAATGCAGTGTATTGGACGCAAGAGAAACTACTGTTCTTGTCAGTTTCCTAAGCAGAGTTGAATTAGATATGGCCCTTGTGTGTAGGAAGCACAGTTCTTTAGTTCTGAGCAAGCTGACTGTTCTGGCTATGTAGGAAACAGAGTAGAGTAGAAGAGTGCTGCTTTCTCTAAAGCAGAGTGTGTTTCTTGTAAGGCGAGCCAGAGTTTAATTCCCTTTCATAAACGGAGTTGAATCACATGCAGTTTCTGGTCCTAGCAGCAAAAGTTGTTTTCTGGTAAGGAGATTCACTATTGTGCTCAATTGGCCATACACATTGCAAATAGCACTCGCGTCTGTTCCTAGCAAATGCAGTGTATTGGACGCAAGAGAAACTACTGTTGTTGTCAGTTTCCTAAGCAGAGTTGAATTAGATATGGCCCTTGTGTGTAGGAAGCACAATTCTTTAGTTCTGAGCAAGCTGACTGTTCTGGCTATATAGGAAACACAGTAGAGTAGAAGAGTGCTGCTTTCTCAAAAGCAGAGTGTGTTTCTTGTAAGGCAAGCTAGAGTTGAAATCAATTTCATAAACGGAGTTGAATCACATGCAGTTTCTGGTCCTAGCACCAAGAGTTGTTTTCTGGTAAGGAGAGTCACTATTGTGCTCATTTGGCCATACACAGTGCAAATAGCACTCGCGTCTGTACCCAGCAAGTGCATTGTATTGGACGCAAGAGAAAGTACTGTTCTTGTCAGTTTCCTAAGCAGAGTTGAACTAGTTATGGCCATTGTGTGTAGGAAGCACAGTTCTTTGGTTCTGAGCAAGCTGACTGTTTTGGCTCTATAGGAAACACAGTAGAGTAGAAGAGTGCTACTTTCTCAAAAGCAGAGTGTGTTTCTTGTAAGGCGAGCCAGAGTTTAATTCCCTTTCATAAACGGAGTTGAATCACATGCAATTTCTGGTCCTAGCAGCAAGAGTTGTTTTCTGGTAAGGAGATTCACTATTGTGCTCAATTGGCCATACACATTGCAAAGAGCACTCGCGTCTGTTCCCAGCAAATGCAGTGTATTGGACGCAAGAGAAACTACTGTTCTTGTCAGTTTCCTAAGCAGAGTTGAATGAGATATGGCCCTTGTGTGTAGGAAGCACAGTTCTTTAGTTCTGAGCAAGCTGACTGTTCTGGCTATGTAGGAAACAGAGTAGAGTAGAAAAGTGCTGCTTTCTCTAAAGCAGAGTGTGTTTCTTGTAAGGCGAGCCAGAGTTTAATTCCCTTTCATAAACGGAGTTGAATCACATGCAGTTTCTGTTCCTAGCAGCAAAAGTTGTTTTCTGGTAAGGAGATTCACTATTGTGCTCAATTGGCCATACACATTTCAAATAGCACTCGCGTCTGTTCCCAGCAAATGCAGTGTATTGGACGCAAGAGAAACTACTGTTCTTGTCAGTTTCCTAAGCAGAGTTGAATTAGATATGGTCCTTGTGTGTAGGAAGCACAGTTCTTTAGTTCTGAGCAAGCTGACTGTTCTGGCTATATAGGAAACACAGTAGAGTAGAAGAGTGCTGCTTTCTCAAAAGCAGAGTGTGTTTCTTGTAAGGCAAGCTAGAGTTGAATTCCCTTTCATAAATGGAGTTGAATCACATGAAGTTTCTGGTCCTAGCACCAAGAGTTGTTTTCTGGTAAGGAGAGTCACTATTGTGCTCATTTGGCCATACACAGTGCAAATAGCACTCGCGTCTGTACCCAGCAAGTGCATTGTATTGGACGCAAGAGAAAGTACTGTTCTTGTCAGTTTCCTAAGCAGAGTTGAACTAGTTATGGCCATTGTGTGTAGGAAGCACAGTTCTTTGTTTCTGAGCAAGCTGACTGTTCTGGCTCTATAGGAAACACAGTAGAGTAGAAGAGTGCTGCTTTCTCAAAAGCAGAGTGTGTTTCTTGTAAGGCGAGCCAGAGTTTAATTCCCTTTCATAAACGGAGTTGAATCACATGCAATTTCTGGTCCTAGCAGCAAGAGTTGTTTTCTGGTAAGGAGATTCACTATTGTGCTCAATTGGCCATACACATTGCAAATAGCACTCGCGTCTGTTCCCAGCAAATGCAGTGTATTGGACGCAAGAGAAACTACTGTTCTTGTCAGTTTCCTAAGCAGAGTTGAATTAGATATTGCCCTTGTGTGTAGGAAGCACAGTTCTTTAGTTCTGAGCAAGCTGACAGTTCTGGCTATATAGGAAACACAGTAGAGTAGAAGAGTGCTGCTTTCTCTAAAGCAGAGTGTGTTTCTTGTAAGGCGAGCCAGAGTTGATTTCCCTTTCATAAACGGAGTTGAATCACATGCAGTTTCTGGTCCTAGCACCAAGAGTTGTTTTCTGGTAAGGAGAGTCACTATTGTGCTCATTTGGCCATACACAGTGCAAATAGCACTCGCGTCTGTACCCAGCAAGTGTATTGTATTGGACGCAAGAGAAAGTACTGTTCTTGTCAGTTTCCTAAGCAGAGTTGAACTAGTTATGGCCATTGTGTGTAGGAAGCACAGTTCTTTGGTTCTGAGCAAGCTGACTGTTCTGGCTCTATGGGAAACACAGTAGAGTAGAAGAGTGCTGCTTTCTCAAAAGCAGAGTGTGTTTCTTGTAAGGCGAGCCAGAGTTTAATTCCCTTTCATAAACGGAGTTGAATCACATGCAATTTCTGGTCCTAGCAGCAAGAGTTGTTTTCTGGTAAGGAGATTCACTATTGTGCTCAATTGGCCATACACATTGCAAATAGCACTCGCGGCTGTTCCCAGCAAATGCAGTGTATTGGACGCAAGAGAAACTACTGTTCTTGTCAGTTTCCTAAGCAGAGTTGAATTAGATATTGCCCTTGTGTGTAGGAAGCACAGTTCTTTAGTTCTGAGCAAGCTGACAGTTCTGGCTATATAGGAAACACAGTAGAGTAGAAGAGTGCTGCTTTCTCTAAAGCAGAGTGTGTTTCTTCTAAGGCGAGCTAGAGTTGATTTCCCTTTCATAAACGGAGTTGAATCACATGCAGTTTCTGGTCCTAGCAGCAAAAGTTGTTTTCTGGTAAGGAGATTCACTATTGTGCTCAATTGGCCATACACAGTGCAAATAGCACTCGCGTCTTATCCCAGCAAATGCAGTGTATTGGACGCAAGAGAAACTACTGTTCTTGTCAGTTTCCTAAGTAGAGTTGAATTAGATATGGCCCTTGTGTGTAGGAAGCACAGTTCTTTAGTTCTGAGCAAGCTGACTGTTCTGGCTATATAGGAAACACAGTAGAGTAGAAGAGTGCTGCTTTCTCAAAAGCAGAGTGTGTTTCTTGTAAGGCAAGCTAGAGTTGAATTCCCTTTCATAAACGGAGTTGAATCACATGCAGTTTCTGGTCCTAGCACCAAGAGTTGATTTCTGGTAAGGAGAGTCACTATTGTGCTCATTTGGCCATACACATTGCAAATAGCACTCGCGTCTGTTCCCAGCAAATGCAGTGTATTGGACACAAGAGAAACTACTGTTATTGTCAGTTTCTTAAGCAGAGTTGAATTAGATATGGCCCTTGTGTGTAGGAAGCACAGTTCTTTAGTTCTGAGCAAGCTGACAGTTCTGGCTATATAGGAAACACAGTAGAGTAGAAGAGTGCTGCTTTCTCAAAAGCAGAGTGTGTTTCTTGTAAGGCGAGCTAGAGTTGATTTCCCTTTCATAAACGGAGTTGAATCACATGCAGTTTCTGCTCCTAGCAGCAAAAGTTGTTTTCTGGTAAGGAGATTCACTATTGTTCTCAATTGGCCTTAAACAGTGCAAATAGCACTCGCGTCTTATCCCAGCAAATGCAGTGTATTGGACGCAAGAGAAACTACTGTTCTTGTCAGTTTCCTAAGCAGAGTTGAATTAGATATGGCCCTTGTGTGTTGGAAGCACAGTTCTTTAGTTCTGAGCAAGCTGACTGTTCTGGCTATATAGGAAACACAGTAGAGTAGAAGAGTGCTGATTCCTCAAAAGCAGAGTGTGTTTCTTGTAAGGCAAGCTAGAGTTGAATTCCCTTTCATAAACGGAGTTGAATCACATGCAGTTTCTGGTCCTAGCACCAAGAGTTGTTTTATGGTAAGAAGAGTCACTATTGTGCTCATTTGGCCATACACAGTGCAAATAGCACTCGCGTCTGTACCCAGCAAGTGCATTGTATTGGACGCAAGAGAAACTACTGTTCTTGTCAGTTTCCTAAGCAGAGTTGAACTAGTTATGGCCATTGTGTGTAGGAAGCACAGTTCTTTGGTTCTGAGCAAGCTGACTGTTCTGGCTCTATAGGAATCACAGTAGAGTAGAAGAGTGCTGCTTTCTCAAAAGCAGAGTGTGTTTCTTGTAAGGCGAGCCAGAGTTTAATTCCCTTTCATAAACGGAGTTGAATCACATGCAATTTCTAGTCCTAGCAGCAAGAGTTGTTTTCTGGTAAGGAGATTCACTATTGTGCTCAATTGGCCATACACATTGCAAATAGCACTCGCGTCTGTTCCCAGCAAATGCAGTGTATTGGACGCAAGAGAAACTACTGTTCTTGTCAGTTTCCTAAGCAGAGTTGAATTAGATATGGCCCTTGTGTGTAGGAAGCACAGTTCTTTAGTTCTGAGCAAGCTGACTGTTCTGGCTATATAGGAAACACAGTAGAGTAGAAGAGTGCTGCTTTCTCTAAAGCAGAGTGTGTTTCTTGTAAGGCGAGCCAGAGTTTAATTCCCTTTCATAAACGGAGTTGAATCACATGCAGTTTCTGGTCCTAGCAGCAAAAATTGTTTTCTGGTAAGGGGATTCACTATTGTGCTCAATTGGCCATACACAGTGCAAATAGCACTCGCGTCTGTTCCTGGCAAATGCAGTGTATTGGACGCAAGAGAAACTACTGTTCTTGTCAGTTTCCTATGCAGAGTTGTATTAGATATGGCCCTTGTGTGTAGGAAGCACAGTTCTTTAGTTCTGAGCAAGGTGACTGTTCTGGCTATGTAGGAAACAGAGTAAAGTAGAAGAGTGCTGCTTTCTCTAAAGCAGAGTGTGTTTCTTGTAAGGCGAGCCAGAGTTTAATTCCCTTTCATAAACGGAGTTGAATCACATGCAGTTTTTGGTCCTAGCAGCAAAAGTTGTTTTCTGGTAAGGAGATTCACTATTGTGCTCAATTGGCCATACACATTGCAAATAGCACTCGCGTCTGTTCCCAGCAAATGCAGTGTATTGGACGCAAGAGAAACTACTGTTCTTGTCAGTTTCCTAAGCAGAGTTGAATTAGATATTGCCCTTGTGTGTAGGAAGCACAGTTCTTTAGTTCTGAGCAAGCTGACAGTTCTGGCTATATAGGAAACACAGTAGAGTAGAAGAGTGCTGCTTTCTCTAAAGCAGAGTGTGTTTCTTGTAAGGCGAGCTAGAGTTGATTTCCCTTTCATAAACGGAATTGAATCACATGCAGTTTCTGGTCCTAGCAGCAAAAGTTGTTTTCTGGTAAGGAGATTCACTATTGTGCTCAATTGGCCATACACAGTGCAAATAGCACTCGCGTCTGTTCCTGGCAAATGCAGTGTATTGGACGCAAGAGAAACTACTGTTCTTGTCAGTTTCCTATGCAGAGTTGAATTAGATATGGCCCTTGTGTGTAGGAAGCACAGTTCTTTAGTTCTGAGCAAGGTGACTGTTCTGGCTATGTAGGAAACAGAGTAAAGTAGAAGAGTGCTGCTTTCTCTAAAGCAGAGTGTGTTTCTTGTAAGGCGAGCCAGAGTTTAATTCCCTTTCATAAACGGAGTTGAATCACATGCAGTTTCTGGTCCTAGCAGCAAAAGTTGTTTTCTGGTAAGGAGATTCACTATTGTGCTCAATTGGCCATACACATTGCAAATAGCACTCGCGTCTGTTCCTAGCAAATTCAATGTATTGGACGCAAGAGAAACTACTGTTCTTGTCAGTTTCCTAAGCAGAGTTGAATTAGATATGGCCCTTGTGTGTAGGAAGCACAATTCTTTAGTTCTGAGCAAGCTGACTGTTCTGGCTATATAGGAAACACAGTAGAGTAGAAGAGTGCTGCTTTCTCAAAAGCAGAGTGTGTTTCTTGTAAGGCAAGCTAGAGTTGAATTCCCTTTCATAAACGGAGTTGAATCACATGCAGTTTCTGGTCCTAGCACCAAGAGTTGTTTTCTGGTAAGGAGAGTCACTATTGTGCTCATTTGGCCATACACAGTGCAAATAGCACTCGCGTCTGTACCCAGCAAGTGCATTGTATTGGACGCAAGAGAAAGTACTGTTCTTGTCAGTTTCCTAAGCAGAGTTGAACTAGTTATGGCCATTGTGTGTAGGAAGCACAGTTCTTTGGTTCTGAGCAAGCTGACTGTTCTGGCTCTATAGGAAACACAGTAGAGTAGAAGAGTGCTGCTTTCTCAAAAGCAGAGTGTGTTTCTTGTAAGGCGAGCCAGAGTTTAATTCCCTTTCATAAACGGAGTTGAATCACATGCAATTTCTGGTCCTAGCAGCAAGAGTTGTTTTCTGGTAAGGAGATTCACTATTGTGCTCAATTGGCCATACACATTGCAAATAGCACTCGCGTCTGTTCCCAGCAAATGCAGTGTATTGGACACAAGAGAAACTACTGTTCTTGTCAGTTTCCTAAGCAGAGTTGAATTAGATATGGCCCTTGTGTGTAGGAAGCACAGTTCTTTAGTTCTGAGCAAGCTGACAGTTCTGGCTATATAGGAAACACAGTAGAGTAGAAGAGTGCTGCTTTCTCTAAAGCAGAGTGTGTTTCTTGTAAGGCGAGCTAGAGTTGATTTCCCTTTCATAAACGGAGTTGAATCACATGCAGTTTCTGGTCCTAGCAGCAAAAGTTGTTTTCTGGTAAGGAGATTCACTATTGTGCTCAATTGGCCATACCCAGTGCAAATAGCACTCGCGTCTTATCAGAGCAAATGCAGTGTATTGTAAGCTAGAGAAACTACTGTTCTTGTCAGTTTCCTAAGCAGAGTTGAATTAGATATGGCCCTTGTGTGTAGGAAGCACAGTTCTTTAGTTCTGAGCAAGCTGACTGTTCTGGCTATGTAGGAAACAGAGTAGAGTAGAAGAGTGCTGCTTTCTCTAAAGCAGAGTGTGTTTCTTGTAAGGCGAGCCAGAGTTTAATTCCCTTTCATAAACGGAGTTGAATCACATGCAGTTTCTGGTCCTAGCAGCAAAAATTGTTTTCTCTTAAGGGGATTCACTATTGTGCTCAATTGGCCATACACAGTGCAAATAGCACTAGCGTCTGTTCCCAGCAAATGCAGTGTATTGGACACAAGAGAAACTACTGTTATTGTCAGTTTCTTAAGCAGAGTTGAATTAGATATGGCCCTTGTGTGTAGGAAGCACAGTTCTTTAGTTCTGAGCAAGCTGACAGTTCTGGCTATATAGGAAACACAGTAGAGTAGAAGAGTGCTGCTTTCTCAAAAGCAGAGTGTGTTTCTTGTAAGGCGAGCTAAAGTTGATTTCCCTTTCATAAACGGAGTTGAATCACATGCAGTTTCTGCTCCTAGCAGCAAAAGTTGTTTTCTGGTAAGGAGATTCACTATTGTTCTCAATTGGCCTTAAACAGTGCAAATAGCACTCGCGTCTTATCCCAGCAAATGCAGTGTATTGGACGCAAGAGAAACTACTGTTCTTGTCAGTTTCCTAAGCAGAGTTGAATTAGATATGGCCCTTGTGTGTTGGAAGCACAGTTCTTTAGTTCTGAGCAAGCTGACTGTTCTGGCTATATAGGAAACACAGTAGAGTAGAAGAGTGCTGATTCCTCAAAAGCAGAGTGTGTTTCTTGTAAGGCAAGCTAGAGTTGAATTCCCTTTCATAAACGGAGTTGAATCACATGCAGTTTCTGGTCCTAGCACCAAGAGTTGTTTTCTGGTAAGAAGAGTCACTATTGTGCTCATTTGGCCATACACAGTGCAAATAGCACTCGCGTCTGTACCCAGCAAGTGCATTGTATTGGACGCAAGAGAAACTACTGTTCTTGTCAGTTTCCTAAGCAGAGTTGAACTAGTTATGGCCATTGTGTGTAGGAAGCACAGTTCTTTGGTTCTGAGCAAGCTGACTGTTCTGGCTCTATAGGAATCACAGTAGAGTAGAAGAGTGCTGCTTTCTCAAAAGCAGAGTGTGTTTCTTGTAAGGCGAGCCAGAGTTTAATTCCCTTTCATAAACGGAGTTGAATCACATGCTATTTCTAGTCCTAGCAGCAAGAGTTGTTTTCTGGTAAGGAGATTCACTATTGTGCTCAATTGGCCATACACATTGCAAATAGCACTCGCGTCTGTTCCCAGCAAATGCAGTGTATTGGACGCAAGAGAAACTACTGTTCTTGTCAGTTTCCTAAGCAGAGTTGAATTAGATATGGCCCTTGTGTGTAGGAAGCACAGTTCTTTAGTTCTGAGCAAGCTGACTGTTCTGGCTATATAGGAAACACAGTAGAGTAGAAGAGTGCTGCTTTCTCAAAAGCAGAGTGTGTTTCTTGTAAGGCGAGCCAGAGTTTAATTCCCTTTCATAAACGGAGTTGAATCACATGCAGTTTCTGGTCCTAGCAGCAAAAGTTGTTTTCTGGTAAGGAGATTCACTATTGTGCTCAATTTTCCATACACATTGCAAATAGCACTCGCGTCTGTTCCCAGCAAATGCAGTGTATTGGACGCAAGAGAAACTACTGTTCTTGTCAGTTTCCTAAGCAGAGTTGAATTAGATATGGCCCTTGTGTGTAGGAAGCACAGTTCTTTAGTTCTGAGCAAGCTCACTGTTCTGGCTATGTAGGAAACAGAGTAGAGTAGAAGAGTGCTGCTTTCTCTAAAGCAGAGTGTGTTTCTTGTAAGGCGAGCCAGAGTTTAATTCCCTTTCATAAACGGAGTTGAATCACATGCAGTTTCTGGTCCTAGCAGCAAAAATTGTTTTCTGGTAAGGGGATTCACTATTGTGCTCAATTGGCCATACACAGTGCAAATAGCACTCGCGTCTGTTCCTGGCAAATGCAGTGTATTGGACGCAAGAGAAACTACTGTTCTTGTCAGTTTCCTATGCAGAGTTGAATTAGATATGGCCCTTGTGTGTAGGAAGCACAGTTCTTTAGTTCTGAGCAAGGTGACTGTTCTGGCTATGTAGGAAACAGAGTAAAGTAGAAGAGTGCTGCTTTCTCTAAAGCAGAGTGTGTTTCTTGTAAGGCGAGCCAGAGTTTAATTCCCTTTCATAAACGGAGTTGAATCACATGCAGTTTCTGGTCCTAGCAGCAAAAGTTGTTTTCTGGTAAGGAGATTCACTATTGTGCTCAATTGGCCATACACATTGCAAATAGCACTCGCGTCTGTTCCTAGCAAATGCAGTGTATTGTACGCAAGAGAAACTACTGTTCTTGTCAGTTTCCTAAGCAGAGTTGAATTAGATATGGCCCTTGTGTGTAGGAAGCACAATTCTTTAGTTCTGAGCAAGCTGACTGTTCTGGCTATATAGGAAACACAGTAGAGTAGAAGAGTGCTGCTTTCTCAAAAGCAGAGTGTGTTTCTTGTAAGGCAAGCTAGAGTTGAATTCCCTTTCATAAACGGAGTTGAATCACATGCAGTTTCTGGTCCTAGCACCAAGAGTTGTTTTCTGGTAAGGAGAGTCACTATTGTGCTCATTTGGCCATACACAGTGCAAATAGCACTCGCGTCTGTACCCAGCAAGTGCATTGTATTGGACGCAAGAGAAACTACTGTTCTTGTCAGTTTCCTAAGCAGAGTTGAACTAGTTATGGCCATTGTGTGTAGGAAGCACAGTTCTTTGGTTCTGAGCAAGCTGACTGTTCTGGCTCTATAGGAAACACAGTAGAGTAGAAGAGTGCTGCTTTCTCAAAAGCAGAGTGTGTTTCTTGTAAGGCGAGCCAGAGTTTAATTCCCTTTCATAAACGGAGTTGAATCACATGCAATTTCTGGTCCTAGCAGCAAGAGTTGTTTTCTGGTAAGGAGATTCACTATTGTGCTCAATTGGCCATACACATTGCAAATAGCACTCGCGTCTGTTCCCAGCAAATGCAGTGTATTGGACGCAAGAGAAACTACTGTTCTTGTCAGTTTCCTAAGCAGAGTTGAATTAGATATTGCCCTTGTGTGTAGGAAGCACAGTTCTTTAGTTCTGAGCAAGCTGACAGTTCTGGCTATATAGGAAACACAGTAGAGTAGAAGAGTGCTGCTTTCTCTAAAGCAGAGTGTGTTTCTTGTAAGGCGAGCTAGAGTTGATTTCCCTTTCATAAACGGAATTGAATCACATGCAGTTTCTGGTCCTAGCAGCAAAAGTTGTTTTCTGGTAAGGAGATTCACTATTGTGCTCAATTGGCCATACACAGTGCAAATAGCACTCGCGTCTGTTCCTGGCAAATGCAGTGTATTGGACGCAAGAGAAACTACTGTTCTTGTCAGTTTCCTATGCAGAGTTGAATTAGATATGGCCCTTGTGTGTAGGAAGCACAGTTCTTTAGTTCTGAGCAAGGTGACTGTTCTGGCTATGTAGGAAACAGAGTAAAGTAGAAGAGTGCTGCTTTCTCTAAAGCAGAGTGTGTTTCTTGTAAGGCGAGCCAGAGTTTAATTCCCTTTCATAAACGGAGTTGAATCACATGCAGTTTCTGGTCCTAGCAGCAAAAGTTGTTTTCTGGTAAGGAGATTCACTATTGTGCTCAATTGGCCATACACATTGCAAATAGCACTCGCGTCTGTTCCTAGCAAATTCAGTGTATTGGACGCAAGAGAAAACTACTGTTCTTGTCAGTTTCCTAAGCAGAGTTGAATTAGATATGGCCTTGTGTGTAGGAAGCACAATTCTTTAGTTCTGAGCAAGCTGACTGTTCTGGCTATATAGGAAACACAGTAGAGTAGAAGAGTGCTGCTTTCTCAAAAGCAGAGTGTGTTTCTTGTAAGGCAAGCTAGAGTTGAATTCCCTTTCATAAACGGAGTTGAATCACATGCAGTTTCTGGTCCTAGCACCAAGAGTTGTTTTCTGGTAAGGAGAGTCACTATTGTGCTCATTTGGCCATACACAGTGCAAATAGCACTCGCGTCTGTACCCAGCAAGTGCATTGTATTGGACGCAAGAGAAAGTACTGTTCTTGTCAGTTTCTTAAGCAGAGTTGAACTAGTTATGGCCATTGTGTGTAGGAAGCACAGTTCTTTGGTTCTGAGCAAGCTGACTGTTCTGGCTCTATAGGAAACACAGTAGAGTAGAAGAGTGCTGCTTTCTCAAAAGCAGAGTGTGTTTCTTGTAAGGCGAGCCAGAGTTTAATTCCCTTTCATAAACGGAGTTGAATCACATGCAATTTCTGGTCCTAGCAGCAAGAGTTGTTTTCTGGTAAGGAGATTCACTATTGTGCTCAATTGGCCATACACATTGCAAATAGCACTCGCGTCTGTTCCCAGCAAATGCAGTGTATTGGACACAAGAGAAACTACTGTTCTTGTCAGTTTCCTAAGCAGAGTTGAATTAGATATGGCCCTTGTGTGTAGGAAGCACAGTTCTTTAGTTCTGAGCAAGCTGACAGTTCTGGCTATATAGGAAACACAGTAGAGTAGAAGAGTGCTGCTTTCTCTAAAGCAGAGTGTGTTTCTTGTAAGGCGAGCTAGAGTTGATTTCCCTTTCATCAACGGAGTTGAATCACATGCAGTTTCTGGTCCTAGCAGCAAAAGTTGTTTTCTGGTAAGGAGATTCACTATTGTGCTCAATTGGCCATACACAGTGCAAATAGCACTCGCGTCTTATCAGAGCAAATGCAGTGTATTGGAAGCTAGAGAAACTACTGTTCTTGTCAGTTTCCTAAGCAGAGTTGAATTAGATATGGCCCTTGTGTGTAGGAAGCACAGTTCTTTAGTTCTGAGCAAGCTGACTGTTCTGGCTATATAGGAAACACAGTAGAGTAGAAGAGTGCTGCTTTCTCAAAAGCAGAGTGTGTTTCTTGTAAGGCAAGCTAGAGTTGAATTCCCTTTCATAAACGGAGTTGAATCACATGCAGTTTCTGGTCCTAGCACCAAGAGTTGTTTTCTGGTAAGGAGAGTCACTATTGTGCTCATTTGGCCATACACAGTGCAAATAGCACTCGCGTCTGTACCCAGCAAGTGCATTGTATTGGACGCAAGAGAAACTACTGTTCTTGTCAGTTTCCTAAGCAGAGTTGAACTAGTTATGGCCATTGTGTGTAGGAAGCACAGTTCTTTGGTTCTGAGCAAGCTGACTGTTCTGGCTCTATAGGAAACACAGTAGAGTAGAAGAGTGCTGCTTTCTCAAAAGCAGAGTGTGTTTCTTGTAAGGCGAGCCAGAGTTTAATTCCCTTTCATAAACGGAGTTGAATCACATGCAATTTCTGGTCCTAGCAGCAAGAGTTGTTTTTCTGGTAAGGAGATTCACTATTGTGCTCAATTGGCCATACACATTGCAAATAGCACTCGCGTCTGTTCCCAGCAAATGCAGTGTATTGGACGCAAGAGAAACTACTGTTCTTGTCAGTTTCCTAAGCAGAGTTGAATTAGATATTGCCCTTGTGTGTAGGAAGCACAGTTCTTTAGTTCTGAGCAAGCTGACAGTTCTGGCTATATAGGAAACACAGTAGAGTAGAAGAGTGCTGCTTTCTCTAAAGCAGAGTGTGTTTCTTGTAAGGCGAGCTAGAGTTGATTTCCCTTTCATAAACGGAGTTGAATCACATGCAGTTTCTGGTCCTAGCAGCAAAAGTTGTTTTCTGGTAAGGAGATTCACTATTGTGCTCAATTGGCCATACACAGTGCAAATAGCACTCGCGTCTTATCAGAGCAAATGCAGTGTATTGGAAGCTAGAGAAACTACTGTTCTTGTCAGTTTCCTAAGCAGAGTTGAATTAGATATGGCCCTTGTGTGTAGGAAGCACAGTTCTTTAGTTCTGAGCAAGCTGACTGTTCTGGCTATATAGGAAACACAGTAGAGTAGAAGAGTGCTGCTTTCTCAAAAGCAGAGTGTGTTTCTTGTAAGGCGAGCTAGAGTTGATTTCCCTTTCATAAACGGAATTGAATCACATGCAGTTTCTGGTCCTAGCAGCAAAAGTTGTTTTCTGGTAAGGAGATTCACTATTGTGCTCAATTGGCCATACACAGTGCAAATAGCACTCGCGTCTGTTCCTGGCAAATGCAGTGTATTGGACGCAAGAGAAACTACTGTTCTTGTCAGTTTCCTATGCAGAGTTGAATTAGATATGGCCCTTGTGTGTAGGAAGCACAGTTCTTTAGTTCTGAGCAAGGTGACTGTTCTGGCTATGTAGGAAACAGAGTAAAGTAGAAGAGTGCTGCTTTCTCTAAAGCAGAGTGTGTTTCTTGTAAGGCGAGCCAGAGTTTAATTCCCTTTCATAAACGGAGTTGAATCACATGCAGTTTCTGGTCCTAGCAGCAAAAGTTGTTTTCTGGTAAGGAGATTCACTATTGTGCTCAATTGGCCATACACATTGCAAATAGCACTCGCGTCTGTTCCTAGCAAATTCAGTGTATTGGACGCAAGAGAAACTACTGTTCTTGTCAGTTTCCTAAGCAGAGTTGAATTAGATATGGCCTTGTGTGTAGGAAGCACAATTCTTTAGTTCTGAGCAAGCTGACTGTTCTGGCTATATAGGAAACACAGTAGAGTAGAAGAGTGCTGCTTTCTCAAAAGCAGAGTGTGTTTCTTGTAAGGCAAGCTAGAGTTGAATTCCCTTTCATAAACGGAGTTGAATCACATGCAGTTTCTGGTCCTAGCACCAAGAGTTGTTTTCTGGTAAGGAGAGTCACTATTGTGCTCATTTGGCCATACACAGTGCAAATAGCACTCGCGTCTGTACCCAGCAAGTGCATTGTATTGGACGCAAGAGAAAGTACTGTTCTTGTCAGTTTCTTAAGCAGAGTTGAACTAGTTATGGCCATTGTGTGTAGGAAGCACAGTTCTTTGGTTCTGAGCAAGCTGACTGTTCTGGCTCTATAGGAAACACAGTAGAGTAGAAGAGTGCTGCTTTCTCAAAAGCAGAGTGTGTTTCTTGTAAGGCGAGCCAGAGTTTAATTCCCTTTCATAAACGGAGTTGAATCACATGCAATTTCTGGTCCTAGCAGCAAGAGTTGTTTTCTGGTAAGGAGATTCACTATTGTGCTCAATTGGCCATACACATTGCAAATAGCACTCGCGTCTGTTCCCAGCAAATGCAGTGTATTGGACACAAGAGAAACTACTGTTCTTGTCAGTTTCCTAAGCAGAGTTGAATTAGATATGGCCCTTGTGTGTAGGAAGCACAGTTCTTTAGTTCTGAGCAAGCTGACAGTTCTGGCTATATAGGAAACACAGTAGAGTAGAAGAGTGCTGCTTTCTCTAAAGCAGAGTGTGTTTCTTGTAAGGCGAGCTAGAGTTGATTTCCCTTTCATCAACGGAGTTGAATCACATGCAGTTTCTGGTCCTAGCAGCAAAAGTTGTTTTCTGGTAAGGAGATTCACTATTGTGCTCAATTGGCCATACACAGTGCAAATAGCACTCGCGTCTTATCAGAGCAAATGCAGTGTATTGGAAGCTAGAGAAACTACTGTTCTTGTCAGTTTCCTAAGCAGAGTTGAATTAGATATGGCCCTTGTGTGTAGGAAGCACAGTTCTTTAGTTCTGAGCAAGCTGACTGTTCTGGCTATATAGGAAACACAGTAGAGTAGAAGAGTGCTGCTTTCTCAAAAGCAGAGTGTGTTTCTTGTAAGGCAAGCTAGAGTTGAATTCCCTTTCATAAACGGAGTTGAATCACATGCAGTTTCTGGTCCTAGCACCAAGAGTTGTTTTCTGGTAAGGAGAGTCACTATTGTGCTCATTTGGCCATACACAGTGCAAATAGCACTCGCGTCTGTACCCAGCAAGTGCATTGTATTGGACGCAAGAGAAACTACTGTTCTTGTCAGTTTCCTAAGCAGAGTTGAACTAGTTATGGCCATTGTGTGTAGGAAGCACAGTTCTTTGGTTCTGAGCAAGCTGACTGTTCTGGCTCTATAGGAAACACAGTAGAGTAGAAGAGTGCTGCTTTCTCAAAAGCAGAGTGTGTTTTCTTGTAAGGCGAGCCAGAGTTTAATTCCCTTTCATAAACGGAGTTGAATCACATGCAATTTCTGGTCCTAGCAGCAAGAGTTGTTTTCTGGTAAGGAGATTCACTATTGTGCTCAATTGGCCATACACATTGCAAATAGCACTCGCGTCTGTTCCCAGCAAATGCAGTGTATTGGACGCAAGAGAAACTACTGTTCTTGTCAGTTTCCTAAGCAGAGTTGAATTAGATATTGCCCTTGTGTGTAGGAAGCACAGTTCTTTAGTTCTGAGCAAGCTGACAGTTCTGGCTATATAGGAAACACAGTAGAGTAGAAGAGTGCTGCTTTCTCTAAAGCAGAGTGTGTTTCTTGTAAGGCGAGCTAGAGTTGATTTCCCTTTCATAAACGGAGTTGAATCACATGCAGTTTCTGGTCCTAGCAGCAAAAGTTGTTTTCTGGTAAGGAGATTCACTATTGTGCTCAATTGGCCATACACAGTGCAAATAGCACTCGCGTCTTATCAGAGCAAATGCAGTGTATTGGAAGCTAGAGAAACTACTGTTCTTGTCAGTTTTCCTAAGCAGAGTTGAATTAGATATGGCCCTTGTGTGTAGGAAGCACAGTTCTTTAGTTCTGAGCAAGCTGACTGTTCTGGCTATATAGGAAACACAGTAGAGTAGAAGAGTGCTGCTTTCTCAAAAGCAGAGTGTGTTTCTTGTAAGGCAAGCTAGAGTTTGAATCCCTTTCATAAACGGAGTTGAATCACATGCAGTTTCTGGTCCTAGCACCAAGAGTTGTTTTCTGGTAAGGAGAGTCACTATTGTGCTCATTTGGCCATACACAGTGCAAATAGCACTCGCGTCTGTACCCAGCAAGTGCATTGTATTGGACGCAAGAGAAACTACTTGTTCTTGTCAGTTTCCTAAGCAGAGTTGAACTAGTTATGGCCATTGTGTGTAGGAAGCACAGTTCTTTGGTTCTGAGCAAGCTGACTGTTCTGGCTCTATAGGAAACACAGTAGAGTAGAAGAGTGCTGCTTTCTCAAAAGCAGAGTGTGTTTCTTGTAAGGCGAGCCAGAGTTTAATTCCCTTTCATAAACGGAGTTGAATCACATGCAATTTCTGGTCTCTAGCAGCAAGAGTTGTTTTCTGGTAAGGAGATTCACTATTGTGCTCAATTGGCCATACACATTGCAAATAGCACTCGCGTCTGTTCCCAGCAAATGCAGTGTATTGGACGCAAGAGAAAACTACTGTTCTTGTCAGTTTCCTAAGCAGAGTTGAATTAGATATTGCCCTTGTGTGTAGGAAGCACAGTTCTTTAGTTCTGAGCAAGCTGACAGTTCTGGCT